>NW_008358488.1:163045-183646 GCF_000622305.1 Nannospalax galili
TACTGGCACAAAAACAGACACATAGATCAATGGAACATCATTGAATATCCACACCTGAGTATACACGATTTTACCCACCTGATATTTCACAAAGGTGCCAAGAACAGACAATGGAGGAAAGATAGCATCTTCAACAAGTGGTGCTGGCAAAACTGGATCTCCACCTGTAGAAGAATGAAACTAGATCCTATCTTTTGCCTTGTACAAAAGTCAACTCCAAATGGATCAAAAACCTCAATGTGAAACTGGAAACCCTGAAAATACTATTAGAAGAAAATATTGGCAATGACTTACAAGATACAGGTGTAGGAAAGGATTTTTCTAAAGCAGACAGAAGTTGCTCAGGAATTAAAGTCAGCAATCAATAAGTGGGACCTCATTAAACTAAAAAGCTTCTGTACAGCAAAAGAAACAATCAAAAAAGGGAAGTGAAAACCCAAAGAATGGGAAAAAATCTTCACCAATGACACATCTGACAGAGGTTTAACATCAGAATACATAAAGAATAAACAAAGATGGGCTAAAGATATAAACAGAGGCAGGCATTGCACAACACGGGTGCACTTACCTACGTGCAGGCAATACATGCATACACACAAAATAAAAATAATAAATAAAAGTGTTTAGAAAGTGCTCAACATCCTTAGTAATTAGAGAAATACAGATAAAAACCACTTTAAGATTCCATCTTGCCCCAGTCAGACTGGCTAAGATCCAGAGAACAAATGATACCAAATGCTGGTGAGGATGTGGAGAAAGGGGAACACTCATTCGCTGCTGGTGGGATGGCAAACTCATGCAGCCTCTATGGAAAACAGTGTGGAGAACTCTTAAAAAAAATAAAATTGAACTTACCATATGACCCGGTTATACTACTCCTTGGCATACACCCAAAGGACTCATCCTACTGTAGAGACACTTGTGCAACCATGTTTGTTGCTGCTCTTTTCACAATAGCTAAGAGATGGAAGCAACCTAAGTGTCCCTCAACTGATGAGTGGTTGACAAAGATGTGGTATATTTACACAATGGAGTTCTATTCAGCAGTAAAGAAAGATGAAATAATGAAATATGCAGGTAAATGGATGGATCTAGAAACTGTTATACTAAGTGAAGTAACACAGACTCAGAAAAATAAATGAAGTATATTCTCCGTCATACGTGGCTCCTAGCACCAAATCCTTTTACATTCCAGGCCCTTTTAATAAGATGATGCTATACAGCAGTCCTTTCTGCATAAAATAACTACCATCATGACAACTTCGGCTGAGGCTGATCGCTAAACATAGTCACAATTTGGCTTGTTGACGGTTGTGCTCATTCATTAAAGGAGGTCACTGGACCCTCACTTGAGTATCCAGCCACTCTTCTCAGCCAACTAGTCCAGCCTTGGAAGACAAAAGAAAAATGAGGAAAATGGACTCTGATATGCACATTTGAAATTTTCCCTGTTCTGACTTTTTTTCTGTTTCACTGTCTAGAACTTGTAATGCTAACTACTTTTGCTTTTATTTCTTCATCACGTCTCCTAGGCAACAGTCCAGGATTTTATTTACTCCCTACAGTTATGAGTTATACAATTTGGGAGTCTTTTAGATAGACCCAATGAAGAGGTACCTCAATTGCCTCATCCTGCATCCCTGTTCAGCACGGAAGAAGCCAGAGTGGTCTGCATCCCTATTCCCTATTGGCAATTTGGGTAACCCCTTCAGAGGATGGTGTAATAAGAATAGAAGATAGGGATTGGCTAGGCAGTTAGGGTAAAAAGACCCCAAAGAAAGGTAGGAAGTTTCTTGGCTAGAAATCAAAATGTCCTTGGGCCTGTTAGCAACATACTCTCTTCCAAGGCCATAAATGTCAAAAGTATTTGGGAGCTTGTATCTAATCCTTAAAAGATTTTAAAATTACTTCTTCAGAGGGGGGCAATGTTGGAGGGGAGGGAGTGGGCATGGATTTGATCAAAACACCTTGTATGGATGTATGAAATTCTCAATAAAGTTTTTGTTAAAAATTTAAAAATATATATTTTCTTTATTATTTTTATTTTATGTGTATGAGTGAGTTGCCTGCATGTATGTGAGTGCACCGGTGTCATGCAATGCCACAGAGGTCAGAAGAGACTTCAGATTCCCTGGAATTGGAGTTAAGGACGGTCCATAGCCACCATGTGGGTGCTGGGAATTGAACCTGGATCCTCTGTAAGAGCAGTCAGTGCTCTTAACCACTGAGCCATCTCTCCAGCCCCATAACTTCTATATTTTTACAGATTTTTTCCATTTAATCTGTAAATCACTGTGAGAGTTGTATGAGGATTTCTCACAATTATTTTAAAGTTCTTCTCTTCTCATTGCAAAATCTGCATCATATATCGGTCTTCTGCTTTTTCCCATGATTATCGTCTGCACTGTACTTACTTTTTGTATGTCAAGCAATTCTATAGCAAACATGGTGCATAAAGGAAGTGTGGGGCCTTACCACCTCAGCTCACAGTCGATGATTAAACTAGGCCCAGAGTTGGTTAGTTTCAGGAAGATTCATTTCACTTATTTTATTTTCCTTGGGTAAGTCCCACAACTTACTGGATCTCTTTCCCTTTCCCTTGAAAAACAAGATTTGGTTATGCTCTTTAGAGGTTTTAACCTAAAGCTGTTTTCACAGCTTCAAAATCTGACAAATGGGCCAGCAAGATGGCTCAGTGGATAGAGGTGGCTGAGTTAGTAGAGATGACTCAGAGAGTAAAGGTACTTGCTGCCAAGCCTGATATCCTGAGTCTGATCCTTGGGACCCACATGAGAGAAACTATTCCCACAAGTTGTCCTCTGACCTCCACGTCTACACCATGACACGTGTGCACGTTTGCATGCGCACGCACACACGTAAACACACACATACACACACGCACACACACACACGCACTCACGCATACTCACACACAAGTTGCTAGATGTGGTGGCACAGAACTTTAATCCCAACATTCCAGGAGGCAGAGGCAGAGAAATCTCTCTGAGACTGAGAACAGTCTAGTCTATATAGCCAGTTCTAGGCCAGCTGATGCTACGGAGAGACTCTTTCTCAAAAAAAAAAAAAAAGAAAAGAAAAAAGAAAAATAGAGACTAGAGAGATGACTCAATAGTTAATAGCACTGGGTGCTCATGCAGAAGACCTGAGTTCGATTCCCAGCATCCACATGGGGGCTAACAACAGTCAGTAACTCCAGTTTCAGGGGATATGATACCCTCTTCTGACACCCTCAGGCATAGCACAGCATAGTTTATACTCACATACATGTAGGCAATACATTCATACACATAAAATGAAAAATCTAAAAAGAAACAAAGATAAAATATAAGAATTTTTTTAAAAAATAAGTAAATAAATGTAATAAAAATTATTTTTAAGACTCTTACAAAGCTGGGTGTAGTGGCACACAACTTTAGTCCCGGTACTTGGAGGCAGAAGCAAACTCTGTGAGTTTGAGGCCAGCCTGGTCTACATAGTGAGTTCTAGGTAGTGAGTCAATGCTACATGATGAGAGCCTCTCTCACAAACAGACAACAACAACAGATCTGACAAATGTAGTGAGAGGAGGCTAGGAGGCATTTGAGGCAGGCCCTCCATCTCTAGTCAACAGTTCTTCACGTGCCACTAGATCCAATTATGGGAGTTTGCACTTGACCTTCAAGAGCACTTTGCCTTGTTCTCCAGCCTCCCATGTGCATCCCTCTACATTCATGTCATGAAGCCCTGCGTGACTCCCAAAAGCTGGTATCACCCCTATTCCCTTATTAGTATCCTTCTTCAAGGCCCAGTACCAATATTCAGTGTGTCCCCAGGCCTCAGGAAGGCCACCTGGAAATAAATGCCTAGACATTACAAAAGAACTCTCCTAGATTCTCAAATACATAGATACATTCATCTATGTATCTATTATTCATTTAAAATTAAAATAGTGTTCATATTTGTTTTGTTGTAATTTTAGGAGAAACATTAGGATGCCATGGAGTACCTTATTCTACCTCAAAGCCACAGAGCGATCTTTTTTTTTTGATAGACAAATCTGAACATATCACTCCTCCATTTAAATCCTTATTGACTCTCTGTTTCTCTTGATATAACTTAGAATCTTTAAACATGTTAGTGAGACTTCTTATGACTAAACACTGATATGAATGTGCTGTGCTGTCTTATAACCCAAACCTCTACATCATTAACTGCCCTTCAGGGTTCCCTCTTCCTTTAATTCCTCTTTACTCTTTGGAAGCCAGCTCAGTCCCTCCTTGTGGAGAAAGGTTGTTTAGAGCACTCAGATTTAGAGTTCCTGTTGAAATTCTCTTATTAAGCGGAACTGTAGCTGTTTGGTGCTCTGCATTTGCTGTAAACTCTGTCACCCTCTGATGACTGGGAATGTGTCATGTTTGTCATCAGAGGAACACCTGGAAGTAGAGTTTATCAGCACAAATGTCAGCTCTGTAGGTAAAAGCACTTGCCACCAAACCTGACAACCTGAGTCCAATCCCTAGGACCCACATAACAGGAGGAGAGAACAGACTTGTGCAAGCTATTCTCTGATTTCCACATATATACATCTCCTCCCATGTTTAGACAGAGGACAAGTCCACCAGGCAAGTGTGAGGGGTCCTTTCAATACTAAGGCAATTCAAACCAGGCTTCATCCTGCCATTCTACCAAAACTGTCTTGCCACACTGCTACTCGCCTCTTGCTGGGTAAATGGTCTATGCTCAGTATTCACCTTACTTGGCCTATGAGCAAATCTGCCTGCCGTGGTCACTCTTTCTTCTACATGGGTGCTGGGAACTAAATTTGGGTCCTAGGCAAAAGCAATCTGTGCTCTTAGCTACTGAGCCATCTCTCTAGCCTCAAACACACTCTTTTTCTTTCTCTACTTAGCTTCAAGGACACTATACTTTCTTGACTTTTTTCTTGGGTCTTCTTTATCTGCATTGCAGATTTCCCTTCCTCTCTCTGGACTCTGAATGTTATAGTCCCCAGGGCTCAGTCTTCCATCTTTTTTATTGCCATACTCATTTATACTCATTTGTTCAATGATTTTATTTGATTTCTTAGATGTAAATATCATTGGTTTGCCAAAGAGGCTTACAGTTACTACTTTAGATTAGCCCTGTCTCCTAAACACTAGACTTGTTTACCATATTTTCTACCTGCATTCTCCCACATGGATCTCAAAGATCCATCTCCAATCTGCCATGTTCAAGACTAATATCCTGATGGTCTCCCTCCACCCATTGTCTTCCCCATTTCAGATGATAACATGCCAACCCCTCCAGTAGCTCTGGCCAAACTCCTTCTCCTTGGTGCTCCTCTTTCTCATATCCTGCACCAATATATTAGTCCATCCTGCCAGCTCCATCTACTCTACAGGGAGCTCCAAGAAAGTTATCTTTTGTTTTAAATGATTTTCCAACAAACACACAGAGTAACTTCTTCCATCATCTCAGTGGATGGGATTTAGTCACATAGATATACCTAGATTCAAGAAAGATTGAGAACCAGGTATGGTGGCCCACAACTTTAGTCCCAGGACTCAAGAGGCAAAGGTAGGCAGAACTCTGTGAGTTCAAGGCAGCCAGGTTAGTGTACACAATGAGTTCCAGTTCAGCCAGGGCTACACAGTGAGACCCTGTCTCAAAGGGGAGAGAGAGAGAGAGAGAGAGAGAGAGAGAGAGAGAGAGGAAATATTGAGAAACATGGTCCAATGACGAGTGGATAAAAGCACCTGCTCCCTCAAGTTATCTATTTAGCCTCTGATATCTTCATGCAGCATGAAATGAGCATGTGTATGGACACACACACATATACACATACACACACACACACACACGCTCACATGTGCGCACGTGAATGTAATTAAAAATTTGAAATAGAAAGGTTGAGAGATATAAGCTACCCTGTGACCTAAAAGCAAGTCAGGTTTCTTTCACTTTGAAATAGACCAGTCCCTAGCACCAACCATCACAGATTCTAAAGGTATATGATGATATTTCCTAGAACACTAGCATTAGAATCCATTTTCTGGATGCCAAGTATAATTCTAAATTAATATCCTTGCATATCCAAGACAAAGTGGAATCTCTTTCCCTGGTGGGCCAGGCTACCTTTCTACCTGTTTCAATCAGGGACAGTTGCATAAAACAAAATCTACACTAGCACGTTCATTGAAAGTTTATTGAAAGATTGGTTAATGATTATTAAATGACTTAAGGAATTGTTAGAAAGCCAAAAAGAAAAAAAAAAAAAGTAGACACTTATTCCTCAGAACTAAACCACCAAAAACAAAGCTATCCTTGATGGTCAAGAAGCCATCTGGAGGGCTGGGAAACCCAGAACCACGCCATGATTGCCACAGTCAGGAAGCTGCTGGTCAGTGCCACCCAGTGTTAGCTATTAGACAAGAGCAGAAACAGTGGAATGGAGGCCCTGCCTTTTTTCCAACTTAAAAAGAATTATCAAACTTACAGGGCAATAACTCGATCAGAAAAGCACTTCCAGTACAAGCATGAGGGCATGAGTTAGGATCCCCAGCACCCACATTAAAAACCAGACACAGTGGCACGTGTCTGCGTCACCACGCGGGGAGGTGGAGACAGGAGGATCCCTGGAGCTTGCTGGCCAGCCCGTCTTCCCAAATCGGTGCTTTCTAGGTTCAGTGAGAGACCTTGTCTCAAAAAATAAAGTGGAGAGTGATTGAGAAGATACCTTATGTTGACCTCTGGCCTCTACAGGCACACACATGAAAACACATATATATATATGCACTTATGAATTATCTGAGCATTTGACTGCTGATAAGATAATATGACACACAGAAATCCAAGCTGAAGACAAGCTACAAAGAGTTTGGAGCATCTAAAATAGGAAATCCTTCCTAAAAGATACAATATGTAAATTTATTCCAATTATAAAACAATCTTCTTAACCCTATATAAGAGATACGATTAACAAACTTATTACAGAAGAATCTTCTTAATGTGTGCAGATCTAGAAGCAAATAGTGTGGATAACCAGGAACCACTGGCAAGTGGGAAAATCACGTGCTCAACATTTGCGCTACCTTTTCCCTAGTCACTGCTGCAGAAGTGGTAAAGAGTTGAAAGTGTCCTGAGTTTTGTTTTTTCTTCTACATGCTTCTTCCCGCCATGTGCTAATACACAGCGAAAGAGCTGAAAGGAAGACAGCTGTCAGGAAGGAAAACAAATTAGAAAGAGAAAGCAGAGCTTTGGCTCCATGGTCCCATAATATGTTTCTTACACCCACAGTAACACAGTTAAGAATACAGAGGGAGGTGGGCATGGTGATGCACATCTGTAATCCCAGCACTCCAGATGTATGTAATCCATACCAGTTTGAAGCCATCCTGGTCTCCTCAGCCAGCTGCAGGCCAGCCAGGGCTAAATAACAAGACCCTATCTCAAAACTCTGGAGAAGGGAAAAACAAAGAGAGGAACAGATAAAAATGTGAAGAATTTTTAAAGACATCTTAAAGCACAGATGGGGAGCAGTGAGACCAAAGGACCATGAGGAGTGTGTTATTGGGAATCACGGTATTTGATTGAAAAGGTCTGCAGTAGAACTAATTTGAGTTCTAGCCAAAATAGCCTTCACCAAATAAGGAATCTAGGTCTTTCTTGGCTTTTCTGTGAGCCTTGGCTGGTCACTTGATCAGAATCTGAAGGCAGGTGCTCCTTCTTCTGCTGGCTGAGCCCCCAGGGCTTCTTCCGCTGTGAGGTCTTCTTGTCCCTCTCCAGCCGACCCTGAGAACTCAGCTGTTTGCCTTCCTTCCACCTCAGTCACCAGCTCCCACCCTCTCCCTGAACTAGCACCTAGGTGGCACTCAAATGTTTGTTGATTAATTAACTAATTAGAGAACAGTTGGATAGAACTCTGTCTCCAGCCTCCTGTTTCTTTGCTGTTTTGCTACCCTCAGAAGTGAACACTAATCTTTAGCAAATTTGTGTCTCTTATCTTCGAGAGGAAATAAGAGAAGATTTTTAGAAATCTGGCGTTGTTACCCTATTCTCTAATTTTTGAAACTTTTTGTTTTTTTGGTGGTGCTGGTAACAAAACTTAAGCATTGTGCATATTACTAATCAAGGGTTCTGTTACTAAGCAAGGGCTCTATTACTGAGCTACATCTCCAACCCTAATTTCCAAAACTTTATTCATCAGCTGATACTCAAGAGCCCTCCCAACTAGGAGTCTCTCAATGGATCCTGGATTCAGAACTATTAATCTCCAGTCCGTGTACAGCAGAACCAGTATTGACGCCAGGACCAATGGTGAAAACCTGAATAAAGAAGTTATGTGATCCCTCCCTCCAAAGATTCTTCCCCTAAGCCTCAGAGCTTCCAGACAAAGTCACAGACGCTTATCAGGCTCTAACAGGAGTGACTATCACTGGGACAGAATACCATGTTTCAATAATAGCAGGCAGTAATACTTCTCATGCTGTATCTTCCTACAAGGGAAGTCCAAGTGTAGTCTATGCTCCTTCCCCTCAGTGGAAGTGGTGGCATCAAGGTAACTGCATCTGCATGAATCCCTGGGGTTGCTTGCTCTTTGAACTCAGGCTGTGATGCAGCCCATGGTGACCCAGGCAGAGACCACATGGAGAGGCCAGATGGCGTTTCCAGCGGACAGGCCCCAGTGAGGTCCCAGCCAACAGCCATTTCCAAGTTTGTAAGTGAAGACAGATGATCCAGGCTCTGCTCTTTGAGTCACTTAACCTTTGAAAAACCGTCCCAAGTGTGGCCTGTCCAAATTCCCCGAGTCCTCACAATTCATGAGCACAATAAAATGACTTCTGTGTGACACTAAGTTTTAGAAAAGTCTACAACATAGCAGTAATTATTAGAACAACCACTCATCCTTAATATTTTAAAGGAATGGGTTCCAAACCAGCATTAGACATGCATTTTCAGCTTCTGCTTGGGAGTATTCTTTTTTTTTTTTTTCTATTGAAATTCAAAATCGTCTCCTCCTGACCCTCTTAGGATTTGCAGCTGCCTCTTCACTCTCCTAACTCCCTACTTGGCTCTCCTCAGAAAACCTTTCCCTTGGCCCAGTTCGCTCTGTATTCTGTGTTGTTTGTCTACAGCACAATAGCTGTGTGGTTGCTAGGGCTGGGTCCACCCTTCAGTGATGCTGAGATTCTTCACCTATTATTTTAAGTTGATGCCTAAGCCAAGGCTCCCACTGCCATTTGGTCCAGATGGTGAAACTCTCTTCCCAGGAGTTTATTTGTGCAGCAAGTTCCCGCCTCAGAAGCTCCTGTCAACAGCCTTTTTTGGCTGGAAGTCAGGAACAACTGCACTGCATGGTCGTTTTGAGGGGTCAGCACAGTACACCATAGGTACTCAATGCTTAGTCATTTTTTTCACCTCTTCTCATATCATAGGCCTGAGTTTCCACAGGATATTCGAGTAGATTCTTGTTTCTGGTCTGAGGAATAGCCCAAGTTCAAAAGCCATTTCCAGAGCCAAAATTATTGTCCTGCTCTGTGGCTAGTGTTCAAACTGGGAGATGTTTTAACCTGGAGGACCTTCAGGTATATTTGCAGGAGATTACAAGTTTAACAATATTTTCAATACGTCATTTTCAGTGCTGTGATGATCCTAAAAATAATGCTTTGCAAAGTGAATGCAAAATTCTGAAAGATTTTCATAAAATTGATTTTAAATTCTTTAGTTGCTATTTCTCCTGCGTGGGTCAAGAAGTATTAGTTTAGACCTTGAAGTAATTATTTTTGTTCTTGCTCTTGCAGCTATTTATTGTTTAAAATACACCATGAACTATTTGAATGCATTTAAAAACAACGTTTCAACTGTGAGTTACAAGCCCAAGTCAATGGTATTCTTGACTACATAGGTTCAGCAACTTTTTAAAAATATTTTATTTATTAGTTTTATTTTATGTTTAAGGGTGTATTGCCTACATGTAGGTAAGTGCACCATGTCTTGCAATACCCATGGAGGTCAGAAGAGGCTGAGGGATCCCCTGGGATTGTAGTTACAGACAGTTGTTAGCTGCCCTCTGGGTGCTGGGACTCGAACCCCAGGTCTTCTGCAAGAACAACCAGTGTTCTTAACCACTGAGTCATCTCTCCAGCCCCAGGTTTAGCAACTTTTTAGACTAAATAAGTAATATATTATAAGCTGAAGTTCTATCATTTCACAAACGTATATAAAAATGATCACTGAGCTGGCAATATGGCTCAGCGAGTAAAGGCAATTGTTGCCAAGCCTATTAACTGGAGTCCAGTCCCCAGAACCCACATGGTAGAAGGGGAGAACTGACTCCTGCAAGTTGTCTTTGACATAGACGTGTGGCACATACCCACCCCATGTATAAAAAAAAAATAGTAATGACGTTTTTTAATAAAAATACAATAAAATTTAAAAGAAACTCATAAATATAAATCTATTTAAAAACACTACTGAATTCATTCATAGTAGTTTAGCAAGACTTATTGATTCAATGGCTATTGGACATATAATGATTGTAATGTAAGAATACAGAAAATATTCTTGTTGTTAAAAGGTTCTTCTGCTAAGAAATTTCAGAGTCATTTCCTTCTGGTTTCAGAATGATAGAGGTAGAAGGCTGCCCTGGGGAATTAAGAGAGATTTAAGAATTACAACTTCTAAAATGAAGATTGCTTAATCATGCAAAACATTCATAATTTTTATCAAGGGAAAACAAGCATCATTTCAGAATATAGACCATTTTATAGCACAACAATCTAATGGGCTGTGTGTGTGTGTGTGTGTGTCTGTGTGTGTGTCTGTGTGTCTGTGTGTGTGTGTCTGTGTCTGTGTGTATGTCTGTGTGTGTATGTGTCTGTGTCTGTATTTCATAAAGGGATCACTCAGATCTCATATGTAATGTTATAAAACATGGTGAAGCGACTGGGGTGCCCTATCAGTCACATACCAAACACATGTGTGAACACATGACAGTGCCAAACTGATTCTAGAGTAATATTTTAAGGTATTCTTCACATAAAATATTCATGAAATAAAATAACTGTCACGGTGGCACACATGCCTGTGATCTCAGCACTCAAGAGACACAAGTAGGAGGGTCTCAAGTTCCAGACCAGCCTGGGCTACACAGGACACTATGTCAAAAGAAAAAAATGAAACTCAGTGGTACTACCAGAACTTTAGCGTCAGATAGTTTCTGCTTTCCTACACATGACAAGTATTTCATCAGCTAATCCTTCCTCTGTAATATTTTGGGATTTTTTTCCCTATTTTTTAAGGTTTATTTTTATGTATGTGTCTGTGTGAGTGTGGGCAACATTTGTACAGGTGCCTGCAGAGACTAGAAGAGGGCACATAGGGTCCCTAGAGCTGCAGTTACAGGCAGTTGTGAGCCATGTGACCTGGGTTCTGGGAACTAAACCAAGGTCCTCTGGAAGAACAGCAAGCTCTCTAATTGCTGTGCCATCTCTCCAACCCTTCTATCTTATTTCTTAAATAGAGGAACTCCTGCTTCAAGAAAATCTATAAATGTGCATGTCTTTTTCAAGAACCTGAGTGTCCCATACTCTGGTTTCAGTCTCATGAGGGTGAAGGGAGGGGATGATAAAAATCGCATAGAAGTCACTGGTTCACTGCCATTATAATGGAAGCCACATGCATGGAGAAATTTACAGCCATAAATCTCCCAGGGGACACGGCTTCTAATTAAAACCTCGTAACAACCTTTTCCAAATTATAAACATAATTTTGAGATCTGGTTTAATTTCCTTATTTCAGAAATGGACAGAAGTGGACATGAAGAATGTGTGTCTGGTGATAGATGCCTTATGATGGCACTGTCACTCGATAGCAGAAGAGAACATAACAACTAAAATCTCTCCACAATACAGAAAGGTGGAGATGCTTGACTTTAAAAATGATATTTACTGGGTTGAACATGCAGATCGGTGGTAGCACGCTTGCCTGGTATGTGGAAGTCACTGTCTTTGATCTCCAGCTACACACACACACACACACACACCATTTTTTAAATGTGCCCGAGTATACCTAGAAAACATTTCACAGTGTATACTGCTGCATAGGCCCAGAGGGTAGGGTGTGTGTTGAGGGTAACCAGTGCTCCCATTCTCTGGATTCTGACCTTTGACACAGCCCAGTTTGCCTCTTGGGCAACTCCTTTGGCCAATCTAAATAATGTTAACAAATTCCAGGAAGGAGGACAAGTGTTTCCCAGAGGAGGGCAGATTACATAGAGGGCAGACCAAAAAAGGGTCAGCGATTCTAGCTTAAGACAAAATTTCGAAAACATTCCATAAAAGATGGAGAAAACATTTCCTTTCCCTTAAAATTCTACACTGAGAAGGATAATTTAGCCCTAACGCACTATATTCATTGACTTCTCTACTAAGGGAGTGTTTCTTCTCTTGTTGGACATATTGGTAAAGGTAATAAGCATGTTGAATCTATTAAATGGAATGCTTACACTGCTCTAAGGAGCTCTTTGAATTCCTATTCCTTCTGAAAGTCATAGCTAACAAGAAAGCATGAATCCCTATTAAATATAGTAAGTCTAACGGGTGTATCATTCGTTTCTTAATATCAGGCTAATTCATCAGCCAGGATACACCCTAACAATAGCTAATAAAAATTATAAATGGGGCTTTTATTGAAGTAATGTTACATTTAAGCACAGGTAATACAAGTGATTAACTTCCAGCACCAGCTCAACTAGAAAACATATGCTACTGCCTCTCGGCCAACTCAGATAGAACTTTATTGGATGCACCTGAATTTAGTATTCCCTTTTAATAGATTAATAAAAGCTAGTTATAACCTAACCAGTTTACGCATATATGTTTAATACTCAGAAAAATAACATCAGACAAACTGATTAGTTTATAGAAACTTACCAGAAGCAGCATAATTAATGTAACAAAAATTGTAATTAACCTGGTCCTTGTTATAAATTGCGTTCACAAACTGCTTAGAACATCTAAGGCCAGGCCTATCAGAGCTTTCTGAAGGCTCTTCATTCAGGCCTGGCTTTTCTGTTCAAGAGCTCAGGCTGCTGCTACAAAGGCTCTGGGATTAGGACCAAAGGAGAGCAACCCAGCAGTGAGAATTCTTCACAAACATCTGCAGCCATTGAGATGGCACCTGTTCAGAGGGCCAGTGTCCTCTGCGTCCTCTCTTAGCTGCTACACACTAAAGGACCAGGTGCAGAGGCCTCAGTCAAGAGGAGACCATTGAGAAGGGCAACGATCATGGGCTTACGAACTGATAATTATTACATCTCCCTGTTTCCAACTGGTTCCTTCACCCATTATTTTCTCTAGCCTATAGCTAGAGGCCGATTATATCTTTCTCTCTAGCAAGACCTTTATTTCAAAATTATGTAGTATATATTTTGTTTGATTGTACTTATTTGCCACAAATCTGAGAAAAAAAGCACTCTTGAATATTTTATAGTGGAAAGGTGGAAACAAAGTTCTGTCTGCTGCATCTGCGGTCCACTTAATATTTCTTTTTAGACTGTGTCTTTAACGAGTTCTTCGTTTTTCTTTCTGCTCTTTTCCTCTGTTCACTGACACAGACTTACGAAGTTGTGTTTTCTTTCCACACACCTTCTTAAGTACAGCACTGTGTATATTATATGATACAATAAAATTAGGATTTTTATAGACGTTTTCTGTATGACCAGAAACTAAATAAAAACAGGACAAGTTCTGATTCCCCCATTAGAGATATGAAAGCCAAAACGTCCCAGCACACTGGTTTGCACTGCTCTGTAACAGTTATGAAAGGCTGTCTGGACACTAGAGTTGCAAATGGAGATTGTTCAAGTAATGGAGGCAGCTCCAGGATGCTAGCCTGAGCAACGGTGTTCCAAAACTCAATGCTGTAAAGGAAAAAAAGTTGAAAACAAATGGTTAAACATTAAATAATTGAACCAGTCACAGAATGGGTACAACATTCTCATTCAACTGAGTATAAATCCTTTGACTTAGCATCTCAGAATTCTCCAGTTTGCCAAGTTCTCATTAGCACAGGAAAATGCCAAGTCTTACAGATGATTGGAGCCCACATCAGTAACATCTTAAAAAGAGATTTAGCATTTCTGGAAATTTTGAAGTCATAGGGGGAAAATATTTTTCCATCTCTTTGTTCTTTCCCTCAAAGGGTAAAAAAAAAAAAAAGAAAGAAATCCAGTAGGAATATTAAAATCATGCAAATAGCCAAGCATATTTTCTAAATCTAAGATAACTTTGTTCCTTTATGAATATTAACTGTGCTACATAGAAATTGGTTCGCTCATAAAATTATCATATTTATATTACATTTTAAAATAAACCCTATTTAAATAAACTTTATGGGTTACTGGTAAAATTTCTTTTTTTTAAAACAATAAATAGAAAATGATGTTACTGAACTTTCTGGAGTCCAACATTTCTTTTTTAACTTTTTCTAAAGTAGGAGAAGCCAAGCAAGCCTTGAAGAATCGATATTTTACAAGGTTTCCTACTGTGTCAAATGGATTCAGAAAGCATTTCTATTTAGAAATGAGCTTGAGAAGAAAAAGGGAAAAGACATAAAGTCCATGACTATTGCTTGTGCTTATGAGACGTTATCTAGCCATCCCCTTTCTAACTGCATTTCCATGAAACATTATTTTGAAATTGCTTTCTCTTTTGCAGTTTTGAACTATTCCTCACTGTCGGAAGTTGGTCTTACCACTTTCCTATGGGCAAATAAAGCAGAATTTTATGGTCAATCTTTACATAAACACCTAGAAGCAAATATCAGATATAGACCAAGCCCCCTTACCATGGGTAACTATCCAAAATCTCCAATTCTTAAGCCCTTTCTCAGCTATAATTGGCTTTGTGAATTTCCCATATCACATTAGTTTGTTAGGGACCACACTAAGATTCATGTGTAAATCATGAAATATATATTATTGATATCAGATATCTAAATTATAACTATGTAATTTACCTATGCCAATTTTAAGTATTTAGATATTTTCACACACTTAAAAATCTGAGGTCAAGAATTATATAAAATTTTGCCCAATGGGGCTGGAGAAATGGTTCTGTAGCTAAGAGCACTGGCTATTCTTCCAGAAAGACACAGGTTTGGTTCCCAGCACCCACATGGTGGCTAACAACCATCCAAAACTACAGTACCAGGGGATCTGATGTCATCTTCTGGACTCTAAGGACATTGCATGACACTGGTACATTTATATATATGCATGCAAAACACTCATACACAAAAAACAAAAACAAATAAATCAAAAGTACTATAAAAATAAAATTTTGATCAAGGAATTTTTCTTTTTACATTTACTTATTTATTTATTATTTATTTATTTATTTTGAGATAGCATCTCCTTGTAGTACCAACTGGTCTTTCTAACAATATAATATGCTTTTTCAATTTTAATTTCTAAAGAATACATGCTTGCCATGTTTCCAGCTCAAGTTGTTAAAGCAGCAGTCTGTATTTACACTAAACTCCTCTTCCCTTTGCACAGCAACATGAGCATCACACGTAGGTAAACACATGACTCAGGCCACCTAAGCCTTCATTCTTCTGACAACATCCACTGAATACAATAGCTAATTATCTGCAAACCATCAATTATTTAATGAAAGCAGCTTCCTGTGCACACTCTACTACTCTGTTTTGGGTTCTTGCACTAAAATGCCTTTATCAGAAAAGAAATTTCTTTAGCTCACATTTCTGGAGGTTCATGAAAATGGTGAGGACCTCCCTGGCTAGATCATAACATGGCAGAACAGAAAGAGAACAGTTGGGATGACAAAGGCATCAAACACATAATATGTCTTGCTTTATAACAACCTGCTCACTTCATGAGCTCTCCATCGACTCCTGAGGGAGTGCCCCTAGGAAGAAATTACTTTCCACAAAGCTTTCCTGATGAGAGGTTTCTCTAAAGACTGCTATACTTGGGAGTGAACTTTTAGCCCAGGAACCTTGGGAGGACATGTTCAGCCACATCCAGATCTACAACTTTCAGACCTCATTGCTTTTCTCTTTTATCTCCATTCGGGTTTTTTTTTTTTTTCAGTTTAAGAAAAAGTTGTGTTTTTAAGGTTTTAAAATTTGCATTGTATATCCCCTTATTCTCTTATGTTGTTCTCTCAAATCTGGGTTTATAAGGGAACAGGGGGGTATACAATGAATATATTATGGGGGAGGTGTTGAATCTATTCACATCATAAAGAGTTGTTTAAAATAGCATAAATAGTACTGGGACTGTAACTCAATGACACAGCAAGTACTTTATATACAACATATTCGTAAATCATCATGTGCTGTTTAAACTTGCTGAGACGCTGTCTCTGGAAGTGGAGTAGAGCCACCCACACCCCCTTTCAGATCCAAGAATATTTGTCTCAATGTCTCCCTCCAAGGTCACTTGTCCTAGTCAAGCAGGCACCCTGGCTTTGTCATCTGGAGAGGGAAAAACAGCAAAAAGCTAAGAGTATTAGAAATAGCGTATCCTTAAGAACAGCTAAAAAATAAGTTATTTCTAACAGAGGTTGCTTTTGTTTATCCCATTGTAAAAATGTCTGCAGTGGGAACAGTACACAAGCTCATCCATGGGGAGAAAGTTCTCAGTGTGGAATCTAGCGGACTGTCCTAACTTCCCTACTTGATTGTTGCTGGATGTTGTAAACCCCCAGTTTGATGTTACTTTTGCTTGCCCTCTCAATCAGGCTGTTCCAGGTTGTGTTGCTAACCCCTCGTTTGATGATATCTGTTTTGCTATCTACCTGCTGTTTCTGTCTGCTACTTGCTATTCTTTTACTGTTGCTTGCTACATACCTAATAAACTAACTCATTAAAAACTCAAAGCACGGCTACTGTAAGATCATTCTCTGGAACGCACAGAACACTCCCCAGAAATATACAGAACACCTTCCCCCCAGAAAAACTCTAGCACAGTCACTTTAATATCACCCTAGGGCAAGTTCCTGGTATGCAGTTCTATAACTGAAAAAATTATAGCACCTCCCCAAAACTTACATTCTTGACATTTTCTACTCATACTGGGCAAATTTGGCTCCTTTTTTCTACTCATAATGCCACTCTCTATAACTGGAAAATCACCCTGATTTATTTTTTAAAGTAATATATGATATCAATCACACTATGAGGTATAATTTTTGCTTCTTGGTGTCGTCCAAGGGATGAGAGAATTGGAGAATGCTCAAGAGTTTATGAAAAAAAGTTTAGAGGGAAAGTCTATTTTCCATTTTTTGTTGTAGATTTGTTACCCAGATGAGGATGTCTAGAATATGGAAAGAATTCCCCATGTTTTTTATAAAATTCCAGGCATGTAAGAGTTAAAGATATATCAATTTGCACCAAAGGACATCTGGGTACAAATGTTTGATCGAATAGGACTTAACATTTTGACAGAATGCATGGGGTCTGATGGAGAGGGAAGGTGGCGGGGGGCATGGATGGCAGAGGGGGCCTAAATTAATTAACAACTAGTGTATGAAATTCACAAAAACTCAATAAAAAAATTTTAAAGAGTTAAAGATACCCAGTTACAGGTGTAAAGAACAGTTCAAAAGCAAATACGGAGGCTGTGGATTTGAGCTTGCTGGATTTTAAAGTTACAGTGTTAAGTGCTAATTCTTATGTTTAGCCTCTTTAAACCTATGTGCTGCATGTGATTTGAGGTTTTCTTAGTTACCATGATGTCACAGTATATTTTCACTCTAAATTCTTAAACCCACATGCAAAATCTAAACAGCCCCTTCCTTCTCCACCTTAGAGGCATTCGTGCAACAGCTCACTTGTGGAAAATGGATTATTTTACTTACTTTTTGCACTGACTTGATGTCCTAGTTTTTACATTTCCCTCTGGAAATTCAATAAGTTCTTCAGATTCCCAAGATTTTTATTTTCCCCCAAAGGCATGCATGAATAATGTACTTGCTTTATAAATTTTTATAGAATCTTATTCTGGCTTTTGTGATCAAAATTACAATAAACTTAAAACCTGAAACGCTGATGTGGGAGACATTTATGGACCTGTTCCAGAACTGTCCAACAACTCCAAAATCTGGGCCCAAAAAAGAGCTGCCCTGAATGTAGACTCAACCCAGCCCCATCAATACAAAGCACTGTTGACTGGCCCAGAAATAGGCACCTGATCCAAATACAGCCAATCTGATTCTTTTATTGGGCCTCTTGCACTTAATACAAAGTAGAGGATTGATTGGTGGTCCTCTAGTGACGGTTATACACAATGACAAATCCCAGCCAGCCCTGAGTTTCAGTGAGCATGTTCCTTGCTCTACAGAGGAACGCGATCAGCCATTAGAGTACAAAACTAATAAAAGAAAAGACAAGAGAGAGTGACAGTGCAGTTAGTGTTCATGTCCCCAGTTCCAGTTGCACCAGGACCAGAAGTGGCTTCATCTTTCTTGTGATTTATCTCTTCAGTTCTTCCTTCCAGTAAACTGCTCGTCCTGTCTAAATGATTTCAAAACGGCTTGCTGTCACTCACACCACAAACACAGTTAATACGCTTGTGCTAATTCCTAAATGTAATCTTAAAAATCTGAAAGCTATGATTAAAATGGAAACACGCTTCTTGATATTAGTGTGTATTGTCGTCTACTAACAATACTTCAGTTTCTTTACCCTTCACTCAATAGTTTATGTTGACAATTTCTGGCCTAATGAAAAGTTGAAAGAAATAAGACAATAAAATCCCCATATAACCGAGGCTGGAGAGACGGCTCAGGGGTTAAGAGCATTCACTGCTCTTCCATAGGATGGGAATTCAGTTTCCAGCACACATGTTGGCTCACAACCATCTATAACTCCATTTCCATGTGATCTGCCACCTTCTACTGGCCTTCATGGCCACTACATGCATGTGGTGCACTCATATGCTCATATACACGCAGGCAAAACACCCATATGCATAAAATAAAATCTAAAAAAAGTTTAAAACACAGCATAACCTTCATACACATTCACCTATTATAAATATTGTGATATAGTTGCTCATATATTGAGTGCAAAGTCTAGAGAAGACAGATGATTGATACACATTTCAAAAGGAGTTTCAGAAATCATGACGCTGTAAGCCTGTTGTGGTGGCACACACTTTTAATACCAGAACTTGAGAGGCAGAGGCAGGCATATCTCTGTGAGATCAAGGCCGGCCTGGTTACACAGTGAATTCAGGCCTCCTGGGGCTACAGGGAGACCCTGTCACAAATAAATTCATGAATAAAAGACAAAAAGTAGAGAAAGAAATCATGAACTTTACACTCAAATATCTCAGCATCTGTGAAGACTCAAGACAGTTTCCTTCAATCTACTTTCCCCATCATGGCCTTTGTAATGTTACAGGGTCCAGAAGAGATGTCTTGGAAAGTATCCTGCAACTTGGGTTTGTCTGATCTCTTCTGTGTGATTAGATTCAGACTAAGCATTTAGGGTAGTAGAAACTTGGTGGCCTTGTATGCTTCCACCATAGCATGCCAGGAGATATAAACCAGTCTGTTGTAAGTACTATTCCTGAATTTGATCACGTAGTAATTAATGTAGCTTCTGTCAGCTCTCCCGTGTAAAGGTACACGTATTTCTTTATAATTAATAATTGGCTTTTCCCCCTACAATTGCTAATCTTTGCTTGAATCAATTGATATATCTGTGGTTGTAAAACAGCAATTTTCTAATTCTAGCCCATACTTAATTGGCCAGAATTTTTCTGCAGAGAAGAGTTTTGTATCCCTTTTATTATTTGGGTATCATACTAAATTTATAGACCCATTTTAAGTGAATGTGTTATAATCCTTTACTGCTGTTACTCATTTTGATACCTGAATCGCTCTAGCTCTGGTCAGTGCAAGCACTCATTAAAGCTAATTCTGTTTCTCTTTGGCATCTTCGCATTTTCTCTGCACACTTTCTCAATAGCAGAAGATGTGCTAGGCTCACCTTACACATCCCTGTCTCAGACCCGGAATCAGCTTTTTCTGTCCTTGGAAGCCCCAGTCTCTTTAGAGGGGAATGATGTTAGGATTAAGATATTCAAGGGAAAAGTGCTTTCCACGCAGCAGGCTGTGAAATGAATTTTTAAAGGAATCGATACTTACACTTTTTACAAATCCTATGTCATAGGTGGTTTATTCATTCTACTGTGTATTTGTATACACAGTAGACCCTTCCAGAATCCTGGGTCCCCAAAAAATATCTATTCATTATTCATTTGTGCTGTGCTGTAACACATATAAAATCAATCATTTCAATACCAACAATAAACCCACTGAGTGAAGTTCAAGATTTCTTTGTCCTTCTTCAGAATATGCCCAGCTGGCAATGAAGAGTCAGGGAGGGTACTGTGTATCCTGGGTGGCCATATTGTCACCTGAAGATGTGATCGACTCAATTGGACGGACATCATGACTTCCTCGTTCCTTAGTCTCTCTGTCTCTCTTTCTCTCTCTCTCTCTCTCTCTCTCTCTCTCTCTCTCTCTCTCTCTCTTTTTTTTTCATGAGTCTGTGAGCGGCGGG
>NW_008358488.1:183735-186980 GCF_000622305.1 Nannospalax galili
GCCTCTCACGGCGGCATATCATCTGTCGTCCTCTCGTTTGTCTCTCTCTCTCTCTCTCTCTCTCTCTCTCTCTCTCTCTCTCTCTCTCTCTCTCTCTCTCTCTCTTCATGGAGTCATCAGAGGACACCCTTAATTATCAGCCCTCACCTTCCACCTTGTTTGAGATAGGGTCTTATGCTGTTTTGCCGTTGCATACCCCAGGATAGCTGAACTGGGAGCTTCAGGAGACTCTCCTGTCTCTGCCTCCCACCTCATCACAGGCACACTGAGATAAGAGGCATGCTCTACCATGCTCACTTGGACACAGGTTCTGGGGAGTGGACTCAGGTCTTCCTGCTTCCATAGCAAGCACCTCTCTCCCCTGAGCCATCTTCTCCCCAGACCCTTATTCTTGAATTTTGAATTTTTATCTGTCATCCTTTTAGCTAAACTGTTTCTTTTTTTAATTAAATTTTTTTATTTTATTTATTATTTTTATTTTATGTGTATGCGTGTATTGCCTGCACGTAGGTAAGTGCACCCGTATTGTGCAATGCCCTCGGAGGACAAAAGGCTGTCAGATCCCCTGGAACTGGAGTTATGGACAGTTGTTAGCTGCCATGTGGGTTCTGGGATTCGAACCTGGGTCATTTTGCAAGAACAACCAGTGTTCTTAACCACTGAGCTATCTCTCCAGCCCCTAGCCAAACTATTTCTAAGCAGCTTTTCCAAGGAGCTATCTGTTTTTCGAGACTGCCACATGCACTAATCCTTTTTGTTTTTATGTCTGCAAATTTGAATCTTCTTATCCACTTATTACACTTTACTCTAACAATTTATGAATTTGTTGATGTTGCTAGAGAGAATTTTATAGCATTGCTTTTCTAGTTATAGTAGATGTCAGTGTATTTAACTGAAGAAGACCATGCTATTAAAGGATCTTATAATTTCATAGCTTTTAATTATACTTTTCCTTTTCCTGAAAGATAATTTTAATACATGCCACCTGAAAATAGAGATGCTCCTCTATTTAAGAAGTTCACTTCTTGGGCTGGAGAGATAGCTCAGCAGTTAAGAACACTGACTGTTCTTACAGAAGAACCGGGTTCGAATCCCAGCACCCACATGGCAGGTAACAACTGTCCGTAACTCCAGTTCCAGGGGATCTGACAGCCTCTTCTGTCCTCCGTGGGCACTGCACGATATGGGTGCACTTACCTACATGCAAGCAATACACGCATACACATAAAATAAAAATAATAAATAAAATAATAAAAAAAAGAAAAAAGTTCACTTCCAAAAAGTTAATCAGTATCTCAGATGCTGAAATTGACAGAATGCAAGCAATTGCTAATGGAGTCTGGGAAGGGTATATATTATTTGTGCTGCCGAACAAAGTCAGACACTAATTTCAGTAATAAATCATGAAATGAATGCCAGGTAAAATTAGCTCAACTTCATTATCTAGTAGCAACTTCCATGTTCTTTAATGAAATCAATATTAATAAACTAGTAGGCATAGGAATAGGAAGCTAAAAACAAGCAAATTAAGTTTCAAATAGGTACATTCTTGACTTTTGCTATTAAAGAAATGCAGACTTGCTGATGGGGGTGTAGCTCAGTGGGACAGTGTGTGCTTAGTAGAAGGCCTGTGCTCAGTCTTCACACACATACATATATGTTGTACATATATATGCATGCATACATATATTTGTGATATAGTTAAGTATGTAGATATTTAAAATTCTTTAACTTCATAATGACCAAATGCCAAGGTAATCTATAATCTATATTTGGCACATTATTTGGGGATATTTCTTTTTTTTTGGTCTTTTTGAGACAGGGTTTCCCTGTAGTCCCAGCTGGCCTGGAACTCACTATGTAGACCACGCTGGCCTTGAACTCAAAAGAATCTGCCTGCCTCTGCCTCCCAAGTGCTGGGATTAAAGGCGTGCGCTACCATGTGCCACCACGCCCAGCTTTTTTTTTTTTATAGGGCTTTTTGCTACTCTAACATTCCCCCCTCTGAAGAGGTAATATTTAGGGCTATTTGACTAGTCTATGGAAAGTAAGCAAAGTAAATGGAACAAGTGAAACTCATGAGGATGGTTAAGTACACATGGTAATTAAGCAAGGAACTTATAGACACAGATGAAACTTACAAAATGTACTAATTGTACATAATGAACACACAGGTAGCTTCAGAGATATTGGCACTGTAGAAGAATAATTAAACATTAAGTAATTTAGTGACTTCTCAGATATGTTAAATATAGTAAAATAAATGGAATATATGATAGAACAAATCAGACTGAGACTTAGAAAGAGATGGAAAAAGCAAGGAACAAAGTAGAGATCGTTTTCCTCCCTCCCAACAGCTCGGTCACCTCTAAATCGACTACCCTTCAGTAGTTTAACAACACCTACCATGTTCTTATTCTAGTCCAACTTCCGTGTTGCTCATGAAATTCCAGTAAAGCCCAGCGCCATTCTCCACGCTAGTTGGCGAGTTTCAACATGTGTCAGGCATATTTACATGCATCTCTTGGATTCAACAAGTAACTGTGTTGCACTGGATAAATTCCATCTGATAAGCTTTTTTTTTTTAATAGATATATCATCAGCTGAAAAGACTTACAGGAAAAAAAAAATCAATCAGACAAGTTGGTCCTTCTGCCCCACTTGCAGCCATCCCAGATGAGTTAACATCTATCACATCTCTCCCCTGACATCTCACCATATGTTTTTAAGTAACTTGATAAACCATATGTTGACCATTTTAATTTGGCTTATGAAATTCTCTGCCTCAAAAGCATTAGCATGAATTCTCTGTCTAAATCAACATCTAGGAACACTGGCCATATATTCCCAATTTGATACCACGCTCACTAGGTTCTATCTGTTAATCTTAGCATAAAAGTTTTAGAAAATATGCCGCTATTTCCATATGGTAATGATGTCTCTCAGAGTCTAAAACTACCATGGGTCCCACTTCTCCAACAGGTACTATCCCAAACTCATAAGTCTTGTACTGTGAATTTCTCAAAAAGAATTATCTACATTTAGCTGGGCGTGGTAGCTCACACCTTTAGTCCCAGCACTTAGGCAGCTGAGGCAGGCAGATCTCTGTGAGTTAAAGGCCAGCCTGGTCTGCATAGAGAGTTCCAGATCAGCTGGGGCTACAGGGAGCAAAAAGACCAAAATAAATAAATAAATAAATAAATAAATAAATAAATAAATAAATAAATAAATAAATAAATAAAAAT
>NW_008358488.1:187022-221945 GCF_000622305.1 Nannospalax galili
AAAGGGGACTCAGGGAGGTTGGATATATGACTCAGCAACACCCTCTTCTGGCCTCCACAGGCTCCAAGACACACACACACACACACACACACACACACACACACACACACCTCATAAATCGATAAAAATAAATCTTAAAAAATGTTTTCTAAACCAGATAAATTTTACCTTTTATTTCCCCCTTCTTACATCTCACTGTTTTCTTACTTTTGGTTTATTTCTTTCCTTCTATTTTTTTTCCCTCTTTCAACACACATTTATCTGAGTGACCATGCTGAACCTCAAGATATAGTAATATGTGTGTGGGGTGTACCTATGATGCTAGCACTTGGAAGGTAGAGATAGGAGGATTGTGAGTTCGAGGCCAGCCTGAGCTACATAGAGAGGCTTTGCATTCAAATGAAAGGAAAAAAATACAGTGTTTAGGTGACAAAGCAATTTCTCCTTGTGCTGGATAGCTTCAGTTGTCAATTTGGCACGCCTGGGTAGAGGGAGCCTCAACTGAGGAATTTCCTCCATTGGACTGGCCTGTGACCATGTCTGTGGGGCATTTTCTTGATTGTTGAGTGATGTGGGAGGGCCCAGCCCACTGTGGGCGGTGCCACCCCTGGGCAGGTGGGCCTGTGTTGTATAAGACCCCAGGCCAGGGGAGCAAGACAGAAAGCAGCGTTCCTCCATGGTCTATGTTCCTGTCCTGAGTTCCTGCCTTGGCTTCCCTTCATGATAGACTGCAAGCTGTAAGCCAAATAAACCCTTGCCAAAGTTGGTTTTGGTCGGAGTGTTTTGTCACAGCAATTGAAATCAAACTAGAAGATTCGTTCTCTTGAAACTTACACTTATTGAGTAGAGAATAGTATTAATTAACTAATCCCATAACTAAAATTAATAACAAATTAGAATAGTTCATAGGCAGGGCATTTGAACATGCTCAAGACCCTGGGTTCAAGCCCCAGAACTGAGGAATGACAGCAATGAACTGTGCTAAGTGCGGTAATACAAAAATGCATGGTGAGTTCATGGTGGAGGCTGACGAGTGCAGCTGCTGGCGAGTGAAGCAAAGCCCCCTTAGTGACATGCACTCAGAGCTAAAGGACACACCACTGAACACTTGAGGCTCATGAGCAATAACAGCAACCTGGGCAGAAGACCTGGGGTTGAAAGGAGCTTTGGAAAGACTATGGACAAACAGAACGCTGCAAAATCAGATCTGCTCCCTCTTCATTTCCTTTGGACATCCCATTTATTCTTTCTCCTCCTTTGGTTCTTCTTTTATTATGTGTTCTTTTAGCTTTGTTCTTTCGTTTTTACTGTTAAGTTCCCCACATATTTGATAATTGAAGTAACATGAGCATATTTTATTGTTTTCCCAAGACTTACATACTCCAATATACACTGCCATATTTGGGTAAACATTGGAACTTCAAAAGTTCAAAGACAATTATGTATTTTCTTTAAATTAAGAGTCTCTGTGTTGCCCAGGCTGACCTTCAATGCCAGAGTTCAAGTGATTTTTCTCACCTCACCCTCACCTGAAGTTTAGGTTTCAGGGTATGCTACTGTGATCTTCCTGGATTATAACCTTACAGGTGGAAATGACATTTAAACATTTAAATAATTAATATGTTCAAAGTGAATAATTCAAGAGCATTCAGTTGAATTGCCTAGAAGTAGGCAGCACCATCTTACAGACTGGGCACCCAGGATGGGCAAAAAAGACAACTAGCCCAGTGTCTCTCTCTCTCTCTCTCTCTCTCTCTCTCTCTCTCTCTCTCTCGACATGTAAAGACATGCGGCCTTGTGTTCCCACTGCCATGACTGACCAACTCTTGCCTCTGGGCCTCTCCCTCACATTGGATTAAAAATCCATGAGCCAAAATAAATATTTCTTCCCTTATAAAAGAAAAAAAGAAAAAAGAAAGCAGACTGAGCACACACCTGGGAAGCAAGCCAGTAAGGAGTGCTCCTCTGTGGTCCCTGCCTCATTTTCTGCCACTAGGTTCCAGCTTGAGCTCTTGCCCTGGCTTTCCTTGATGAAGGACTGTGCTGTAAGCTGAAATAAAACATCCCCCCCACACACACAAAAAAGAGCATTCAGTTGAGTGTGGTGGTGCACACCTTTAATCCCAGCATTCGAGAGGCAGAGGTAGGCAGATCTCTGTGAGTTTGAAGCCACCCTCGTCTACATAGCAAGTTCCAGGCCAACTGAGGCTACATGGAGACCCTACCAAAAAAATTAAAACAAAAAGAATATTTAGCATATCATGAACATGAAGATGCATAGAAATTAGGGAAGGGAATCTAATATGTTTATATTTCATTCTCTGATTGATTCACCACCCACCTATCTACCATTAGCTACCACAGAGATTTTGGTCATTATGTAGATTTAAGTTTGATTAATGGCATAAATTATTCAATTCACACCCACAATGGAAACTTGAAAGTAGATACAAATGGTAAGTAATATATATTGAGATACATTAGTAAAGACAATGCCTTTATACATTATTCAACAGAACTGTATATCTAATCTGTCATAACAAGTGGTCTCCAGTCGTGCAGAATTGGGATTAAAAAGAGCAAATGTAAAGGGCTGGGCGTTGTGGTGCACAATAGGTTGGGCATGGTGGTACACAATAAAGAACCCCAGCACAGGGAGGCTGAGGGAGGACACCTATTGCAAAAACAGTGATTATTATATCTGAAATGACTTTGATTTTATTATTAATAAAAAGAACATCTATGACCAACATAATCTAGAGATAGGTGCTTTCAAGCAAGTGCCACACTCATGTATCAATCTTTTTAAAATATCTGGAGTGAATTAAAGGTTCAAGAGGGGTGGGAAAAGGAGTAGGAGGTGGGTTAAGTAAAACTGAAGGAGTATGAAAAAGACACGGAAATGCACTCATTAGTAAGCTAACTTCAAGATACAATTAAAAAATGAAAGCAGGGTGGGCAATGTTGTTCCCAGGTGGCACGAGTTAGTAAACAAAAAACACAGTGCCAGGCATTCGATTCCTCCCTAGGAGTTAGTCACAGAGGCCCCAGAGGTCTCAAAAACAATGCAGGCTATTGCCATTGCTCTTGGTTATCCACCATAACTAAATGGTAAGACCCTATTGCTAAAGACACCACACACTTTGGTTGCAGGACATAGAGAAATCAATTTCAAACTGACCAGGGAACCTCCCTGCTAGCTAGCTTTCACAGTTCTGGAGGGTGTTACGCAGGCTGATGGTCTTACTAGCATTGGACCCTGCATTTTACAATGCCAAACTTCCAGGCAAGATGTGCCTACAGTTACAATTAAGGCATGATTGTTATGGGGATAACCAAGATAACCAATCATTTTCTGACTGGTCTTGAGGTCTGCTCCACAGGAGAAAATTCACACCTGGTACTGTAATCTGGTCAAAAATCCATGGCTAGTCAGGTAATAGGCCATAGGGTAGAACTTACTACTGCTGTTTTGCTAAGTGGTCACAGTGTAAAACTGTTTTCTAGTTAGGTTTATACTGACAGAAGAGTGAGGCTTTCAGGCTTGGTCAGAGAAGTTTCTTTTTGTAGTAGGCAAAACTACTGTAGAGACTTGAAGCTGGTCAAAGTGCCAAGAATAAATGACTGTGAGTGCTAAACACTCCTAAACAGGACATTTCTTCAGTCCCTTGCCCCCCCCTCACCAAGGCTCAGGAAACATCATGGGAGATGGGGTAGAAAGAATGTAAGAGCCGGAGGATGGGAGGACCTCTATAAAATCCTATCTTCTGAACATGATATAATATTGAACTCATGAACTCACAGCAGCTGTGATCACCTATCCAAGACCTACAAACAAAAGTCCAACGTGGATTGGGAAGCCGAGGAACTATTGGCAGTTGATAGTGGCTGGAGATGGATAGCCATTTTTCTTCAGGGGTATGGCCACTAGTAGGTTGCCCATGCTCCAGTAGATGATGACCCCATGGCCATGCACATACTGACATCACTAACTGGGCATAGTGGGATATATTTTTTTAAAAAAGGACATGAACTTTGGAGGAGGATGTGTTGGAGGGGAGGAATGAAGTGGTGGATATGATTATAATACATTATATATGCATGTATAAAATTCTCAAATAACATTTTTAACAATAGAGAATAAAGACCATTTAAAATGTTTCAAATATATAAAAATGATGAAATTTAATTTTCTTGTAAACTTTCATAATTTACATATTTTAATTTATAAGATTTTCAAATATGCCAGAGTAATGTTTATTTCTGCTTATGCTTGGATTTGTCAATTTTTTTTTCTGTCTTTTTTTTTTAGATAGGGTCTTTTATGTAGCTTAGATTGGCCTGCAGCTAGTGATCTCCTGCCTCATCCTTCTGACTGCTGAGGCTACAGCTGTGTGCCACCACACACAGCAGTTCTCGTGTCAATATATTAACTCACAAAATTTAAGTACTATCATGTACCCATGTTGGCAGGTCATTCTTTTTCACTCACATTCATGCTAAAATTAAAATTTTAAATAATAAGCATGAAAAGTAAAAAATCAAATAGTATGAATCATTTGATAATTGAATAATTGATAATTGAACTTTTGAAATTGGCATTTTTATGAATATTTCTGAATGCTACATTAGATAAACTATAATACTGCTAATGTAACAATTTAATTTCTATTTAAAACTGTTTCTCTTTAAATCACCGCACAAGAATGATGACAAATCATAAAAATCTTTAAAGAGGCCTGTGAGGTTATAGTTCACTTTGAGAAGAATTTGCTAATCAAAAATTTTGGAAAATGTTCTTAAGTTAGATTTTACTTCTTTCTCAAAGACTTCTAATGCACAGAGTGGTCATAACACCCAAGGAACAGCACAACTCCTGGGCCCCTATCCCTAACTTCTCATTTTCTTCCTGCTATTCATTTTTATCTTGGTGTTAGCTGCTTTCCCTATTGCTGTGACAAAACATTCAAACAAAAGCAACTTGAGGGAGGAGGGGATCACTTTGGCTCATGGTTGGAGAGTACAGTCTGTCGTGGCAGAGAAGTCCTGGTGGTAGGAGGTTGAGGCAGCTTATCAATTTCATCCATAGTCAGGCAGTAGAGAGATGAATGCTGGTACTCAGTTTGCTTTCTCCTTTTTATTCAGCCGAGGAACCACATGCAGGAAATGGTGCTGCCCACAGTTAAAGTGAGTCTTCTCACCTCAGTTAACCTAATCTAATCCTTTATAGACATGCCCAGAGGCTTGTCTCCTAGGTGATTCTAGATCCTGTCAAATTGATAACATCGATCATCGCAACATCACTACTAGTCAATTTCAAGCTCAAATATATCACTTTCTAAAAATATTTTATTATTTTTATTTCATGTGTATGAGTGTATTGCCTACATGTATGTCAGTGCACCCACGTCCTGCAATGCTGTGGAGATCAGAAGAGGGCTTCGGATGTCCCTGGAACTGGAGTTAAGGACCGTTTGTAGCCACCATGTGGGTGCTGGGAATGGAACCCAAGTCCTCTGCAAGAGCAATCAGTGCTCTTAACTGCTGAGCCATCTCTCTAGCCACCAAATATATCACTTTTCACGTTTAAGCCATAACCTTTCTCTCCTTGTCTCCATAGACTCATGACCATCTAATAATGCAAAATGTATTCAATCCAATTTCAAAAGTCTTCATAGTTTTTAACAGTTCCAATACAGTTTAAAAGTGCACAGTCTACTCTGAGACTCAGGTAATCTCTTAACTCCAAGCCCAGATAACAAAAAACAACAACAACAAAAAACCAAGTTACATAGTTCCAATAAGCAATTTTCAAAGTTCTAAAGGGGGAGTATGGGCCCTAGCAGGGAAAGGACAAACCCAAGAAAGAAAACCCAGACCCTACAGCTCTATGTCTGGTATCTGGGGCTCATGATGGAATTATCTGACCTTCAAAGGGCTTGGGAAGCAAGTTCTGCCACGTGCAGCACATGTAGATTTTCTCTCTCTCTCTCTCTCTCTCTCTCTCTCTCTCTCTCTCTCTCTCTCTCTCTCCTCACTGATTCTACTCTATGTATGCCTTTTTAGAATTTTGCAGTGTAAGATTCCCTGACCTCATCAATCTTTCCTGTTTCATGACTGCAAAACCATAACCATGTGGACAACACTGCCTTTTAATTTAGTTCAGGATCCAGCCCATGGCATGGTGCCTCCTATGATACATGTAGGTCTTCTCATCTCAGTCAACCTAATCTAGATAACCCCTCAAAGATGGGCTTGTCTTGGTCAAGGTGACAACAATATTAACCATCTCAATCTTCTATAATATTTTATGTATATATGTACACCCATACTCAGACAATCAGTAAAAGTGAAATTGATAGGTGCCCCCAATAAAATGTATCTGCGCCTAAGTAAATAAAAATTATCCCTAGCTTTTTCTTTTCTTTTTTTTTTTTTTTTTTTTTTTTTTTTAAGAAAAAGAGAATCTGGGACTGGAGAGATGGCTCAGCGGTTAAGAACACTAGCTGTTCTTGCAGAATACCTGGGTTCGAGTCCCAGCACCCACATGGCAGTTAACAACTGTAACTCCAGTTCTGGGGGATCCACAGCCTCTTCTGTCCTCCGTGGGCATTGCATGGCACAGGTGCACTTACCCACATGCAGGCAATACACTCATACACATAAAATAAGAAGAATAAATAAAATATATTTTAAAAAAGAAAAGAAAAAGAATCCAGGATATCTTTAAAACTATGAAACATTAGTCATGGGATTTATGTTCCAAGTGCTTAATCTTATTATGTTAAAATCATCCTTGATTGGCAGTTGGGATTTTAGATATTCTAAATGTACGTCATGTCAAGCCCTTAATCATTTAAGAAAAAAAGTATACAAAAATAATTTTCCTACTAGAGAATAGCTTGGATTGAGGTTGGTTCCCTGGCACAAAACATTTAATTCCTTCCTTCAGTTTCTGATTGCTAATTACATCCCTACATTATAGAAATGGGATGACCAAGGATTCTCTCATCTATAACAAGCTCTGCGGTTTAGTTCTGTGGATGAGGATGAGCTCTTCATTGTGCTTCTTTTTATATATTTATGTTATTTATGTATTTAGTGTGTGTCTGTGCACATGTACATATACACATGCATGCCACAGCACTTAAGTGGAAGTCAATTCTCTCATCCTACCACATGGGTCCCAAGGACCAAACTCAGATTGTCAGGCTTGGTGCAAGCACCTTTACCTACTGAGCCATCTTGCCTGCTTCATTGCGTTTCCCACTTTTCTGGTCTGAGATTCCATTGATACAAACCCACACCAAAATATTTATGGTGTGTGTGTTTCAAATTGCACATTGGGGTTCATTCATTCATTTAGTCATGGATAAATTAATATGGACTATTATTAGTCAATTTTTAAAGCTTTCTCATTCATTTCAATAATACACGTCAGACATGCGCTAAAGTATATACCCTACATTAAATAATAATATTTATTACATAGATAAATTTTGACTTCCAAAGAGGCTTTTATAGGCTACCAAATGAGTAAGTCATCAAGAAGGGCTAATATTTAAAATATGTATACATAATGAAGTCAAAGACTGACAAATCATGCCAGGCATGGTGACAAGCTCCTTTAATCCCAGCCTTCAGGAAGCAGAGGCAGGGAGATCTCTGTGAGATCATGGCCACCCTAGTCTACACAGTGACTTCTAGTTGAACTGGGATTAGGGAGAACTTGTCAAAAAAAAAGTGACAGATCAGTATGGCTTCCTGAAATCCTAGTAAAAAATGAGATCAGACTTTATCATTGACTTCCTTTAGAATCATCAGTTTCCATTTCTGAATGATATGAAGACCTATACTCCCAAACTGCCAATAAATCACTATTAGTTTTGAGGTTTAGGGAATTTTTTTCATTTACATAGGATACACACAGAGTGTATGATACAAATTTCATAAAATTAATTTGTCACACATATGCAGTCAAATCTCTACAACTAAGGTTCATGAAACAGTAGAATAAGGGGTAGAGAGAGGGCTAATACACCCCTCAACTCTCAACAATGAGGCTTCCTTGTACATCAGAGTGTGTCATACACAAAGACCACAACTGACCAAGTTTGGAGAATAAGAGGCTGTAGAGTGTGGAATGGGACTCCTATATGGAACCTCACCCACCCACAGCTCAGGGACCATTGCAGAAGAGGAGGCAGAAAGATTGTAAGAGCCAGGGCTGATTCATGAACACAGGGAGGTGGAGGCTTCCAGGCCACTGGAGGCTTGCTCATGTGAGCATGTGACAGTGGTGGCATCGAGTATGGGACCCGTGTCAGCTCAATTAAACAAGGAGCCAAAGGGGAGGTGAGAAATAAGTGGAAGGCTAGCACTAGACTGAGAACTATTTGAGACTGATTGCTGCTGGGTGAGGGAGAGTATGACTTACATACGACCACTGGATGGGCTGACTAGACTCTAGTGGACACATTTACACTGAAGGACATTTGGGTACAAACACCTGAATGAATAGGACTCAGCATGTATGGCCGAGTCATAGGGTTTGGTGGGGGGCAGGGGGAGGCTTAGATAGGGGAGGGGGTCTGCATTTGAGTGGGAAACATGAAATTTTAAAAGCTCAATTAAAAAAATTTTTTAATTAATTTGTCACAATAATGATTTATTTTTAAATAATAATCTAATTTAAATGATGATACACTTTCTTTCCAATATAACATTTATTCTAAAATATTTTAACAACAGTTGAAATTATATTTAGTTACAAAATAATACTCATATATTGAAAAATAATTAAAAGTTACAAGTGATATTGAAGGCAGTCTACTTGTGTTCAGCCTCAGTGAAGTAACATTAAGAAATGTTACATGTATTCAAATGCATATTTTGAAATAGTTTATAGTATTGCTCTACAGGTATTAAGTTCTCATTGCTTGCTAAACAATGAAACATGAATAAGCAATTGGATTGTTTTCAGAAACCACATAATATCTTTTCATATAAAAATCATGATCAATATATTGATTCTTCAAGAGTAGTGTCAGAGAAGACCAGACCAACAGAAACATACTTTGGTAAATAATAAAACTGATCAGAGTTTGGTGAACAGTAAAGAAAGGACTAACGTCTACTGAGTTCCTATGTATGCCTGCCACAAAACACTATTGGTTTCCAGTCCTTTTTGCTGCAATATGACCCCTACCCCCGTATCTATTTTTCCCCATTTTCCCTACTAACTAAACAAAACCATCCAACCCAACTCCCATATCCAAAAGTAGATTTTTATGAATCCAAGGATCTCAACATGTGTGGAATCACCCTGGAAGCTATGTTTAGGGAGGAGTCGGCATATCATTTTAGTATAATATACTAACAAGAAAGCTTTCTATTCCTCAATTAGGAAAGTTTTTGTCTTTCTCTCTCTGAACCAGAAGAAAAAGAAAGCCTGTTTTTTTTTACCTTTCTCCTGGAAGGAAACCAGCCTCATGACCTCAGGGAAACCAGCCTGCAGTCAAGAAAATAAACAGAACTAGAGTGGGGCCAGAGGGCTGTCAAGTTCGAAGTGCTGCCTACCATCTCTGCACTTCCTGAGGTGAGGATAATGTAGTCCCTATTTGTAGGCTCCTTATGGTATTCTTGCCTAACTAACTGCAAGAATAACAGCAGCATCCTTAATCATCTGCTGGACACTTACCACTTGCCAGGTGCTGTAGCCAGACTTGAAATTTCCAACCCTCAAAGTTATCTCTGATCTAAGGTCTTTTAATTGAGAGGAATGTGAGTTTATAGAAGCTAATTATTCTCCTCAAAATCTCCAGTTGATCAGTGGATGAGTTTAGATCCAAATCTAGACTCCTCTGGCTGTCAGAATTTGTTCTAACAAGAAAAATACTAAAGTGAACATGAAAAACTCCCTCAAGTGTCTGCTCATTTCCTCTTTTGTGTCACTGTATTGCCCCACCTAAATAGTCTATCTGCTATAATTACAAGAAAACAACCTCTCGTTCTCCTCTTATAAAGATAAAAGTGGGGGGCTGGAGAGATGGCTCAGCAGTTAAGAACACTGGTTGTTCTTGCAGAAAGCCCAGGTTCGATTCCCAGCACCCATATGGCGGCTATGAACCATCCTTAACTCCAGTTCCAAGGGCATCCGAAGCCCTCTTCTGACCTCTGTGGCATTGCACGACATGGGTGCACTCACATACATGCAGGCAATACACTCATACACATAAAATAAAAATAATAAATAAAATATTTAGTAAAGATAAAAATGAAGGGAAGGGGAAATAAGTGTGCATGTATGTGGGTATGCATGTATACCAACCAGCAAAGAAAATGAACTATGCCACCTCAGGATGTGTTGTGAATCTGAACTGAGCTGGGGAGTGCAAAGCATACAGCAAAAGATAAAACACTGCCACACGCATTCTGAAAGTACCTGAATTGCTAAAATAAGATTGATATTACATATTGGGTCACCACACTATTGTTTTAATCTGTGTTCCCCTGATGACATATAAATCATCCATCTTTTTGCGTGCTTAATAACCATCTGAACATCTTCTTTAGGGAGGAGTCTGTTTGCATTGTATGCCTATTTCTTTTTCTTAATTCTTGTTGAGCTTTTTTGTTTTTGTTTATTTATTTTTATTTTATATATACGAGTATTTTGCCTGCATGTATGTACGTGTACTATGTGTGTACAACGTCCATTAAGACCAGAAGAAAGGGAGTTAAGGAGGGTTGTAAGCAACCATGTGATTGCTGGGAACCAAAATTGGATCCTCTACAAAAGTAGCTAGTGCTCTTCAGTGGTTACTGAGCCAGTTTCCAGCCCCCCTTATTGTTGAAATTTAAGAGCTTTTCATATATTAGGAATACAAACTGTTTTTCACGTATGTGTTATGCAAACACAGGTGGAGCAGTCCCAATCCAAAACTCTGAAACCTGAACATGGAAAGGTTTTCATAACATTTCAAGTTCAGACTAAGGATGTTCAAATGGTAAAAGCTATGAAAATATTCCAAAAATCTAAAAAACTCCAAAATCTGATGTTCTTTTGGTCTCAAGCTTTCCAAAGTGATTCTCAATCTGCAAATATTTTTGTCTTTGTCTTTGACTTATCCTTTCAATCTCCTAAAGATGTTTTATTTAAGACACTACCTTGGACAGCTTCAGCTGTCAACCTAACACACCTGGGAAGAGGGAACCTCTATGGGGGAATTTCCTCTGTGGGACTAGCCTGTGCACATGTCTGTGAGGAATTTCCCTGAATGTTGAATCATGTGAGAGGGCCCAGCCCACTGTGGGTGGTGCCACCCCTGACCAGGTTGTCCTGAGCTATGTAAAGAAGCAGGTTAAGTAGGGGTCAGAGAAGCAAGCCAGTAAGTGCCATTCCTCCATGGTCTCTGCTTTAGCTCCTGCCTCTGAGTTCCTGCCTTGGCTTCCCTTGATAAAGAACTGTGAGCTATAAGCCAAATAAATCCTTCCCTCCCCAAGTTGGTTTTGGTCCTGGGATTTATCACAGCAATAGAGAGCAATTAGGACTAATACCATTATGTACCCAATTCTGCATTAGACTCTGGCATTAGAGTGATAGAGAAAACCCAGCACTCACCCTCAGTAGGTCCACAAACTGACGAATGGACAACAATAACCTGAAATTACAATTGCAATGGCCTAGCAATACAAAAATATTTATGCAATGTATTTTTGGAATAGCAAACAAATACCCAGTGATAACTCTTTTGCCCAGAAGTGGGGAGGGGGGCTGAAAAGATGGCTCAGTGGTTAAAAGTATATGCTGCTCTTGCAGAGGACCTGAGTTCAGTTTAGCTCACAATCCCATAGAATTCCAGCTCCAGGGTAATAGACACCTCTTCTTCTGCTGGCATCCATGCTCACTTGTGCACATACCCACACAGACATATACATGCATACACATATTTTAAAACAATGTTTTTAGGAACTGGAGAGATGGCTCAGTGATTAAGAGCACTGACTGCTCTCGTAGAGGACTCAGGTTCGATTCCCAGTACCCACATGGCAGCTACGAACCGTCCTTAGCTCCAGTTCTGGGGAAATACAAAGCCCTGTTCTGACCTCTGCAGCATTGCACATCATGGGTGCCCTCACATACATGCAGGCAATAATACACTTGTACACATAAAATAAAAATAATAAATAAAATATTTTAAAACACAATAGTTTTTAATCTTAGAAAAGCACACACAAAAAAGCATTTAAATAATGACTCAATATAACTTAAGCACAGAAGGATAATAATGTTTTTCATCTTAGAAAAGCACACCAAAAAAAAGGATTTAAATACTGACTCAATATAACTTAAGCACAGAAGGAAAAAGAATGTTTCTCAAGGAAAAGAATAATTGCTGACATATGGAAACATGAAAGGAATTTGTTGTTCATAATTTTAAGACTTCTGTTGTCCTTGTGTGAATGTGGGGCACATGTGCACAAGTGTGTGAAGGTCAGTCTCAGGTGTCATTCCTCAGGTGCCATTCCCCTTGTGCTCTGAAGCAGAATTTCTCACTGACAGTGGACTCTCCAACTAGGCTAGACTGGCTGGCTAGTGAGCCCCAGGGATCCACCTGTGTCTCCCTCCTCAGAGCTGGGATCAGAAGCCCACACCACCCAGCCAGCTGTTTACCTGGGGATGGAGCTCAGGGCCCTCATGCTTGTGCAGCAAGCACTTTAACAGCTGAGCCATCTCCTCAGCCCATCTTCTGCTTTTTCATAGTTGTACAATATTCTATTACCTATAGAATATTTAAAAATACAGATTAACAGCTCTCAGTTCTTCCTTTGCTTTTTATGTTTATCAAAATCCAAATAGGACCAAGTTGTCAATTTGTTCATTTATTTAGAGAAATAATTAATGATTGTCAAAACTGAAATACAGCGGCATCCTCTCAGCAGCAGGACCACGCTGGGTTTCAGAAATGCATTTTCAATTTACACTGCAAGGTCATTCCAACATTACAAAAATAGGATTTAATTGAGTTTCGGTAGAATTATTTCCAACATATGTACACAATGAATTCAAGATTCTGGGTAGCGGTAAGCCGGAAAACAAATGTTTCTTCAAAGTTGTTTTCCCTCCACTCTCCGCAGCAGCCGTATCCAACCTGGGCTCTGAAAACCATGCCCGCTGATCCCGAAGAAGAGGACCCCCGACCACGTGGCTACCATTGGTCCAAGGTAGGGCTGCCCTTCTTCCCTTCACACTGATTTTCTAGTTTGAACACACATGCTCTCTGGCATGTAAACTGCTTTGCTTCCGTTATTAAGACGTTGACATAAATATCCCTGCAATAATAAAGAAAGGCTTCAAAATTCAAATGGACCACCCTTGAGGTTTAAGTTCCTGTCTTGGGGTTTCTCCTTTCTTTTTCTGCCTCCTCCTTTTTAAAATAAAGACTACACACAGCTGGGGCCTGAAAGACCCTGAAATCAAAAGAAAAGGAAATATTTCTGCAGCACCCTTTAGTGCTAAGACCCAAATCTCAATCCTTCTAGCTGCCTTGTGACCCAAATCTCAATCCTTCTAGCTGCCTTGTGAAAGGAGGTGTTTTTTAAGAAAAATGAGATAGAAACAGTATGAGGCTTCTGGGCTAACCCTGGCCTTGAGGCTGGGAGTGCTCTTAGTGTTTGCAGGCTGGTCCTTGGTGAAAGAAGGGGAGGAAAGACCTCATCAGATTTCCACCAAGAGAGTGGATAAGCAAGAGAAAACAGTAAGGTTTTTATGCATTAAAGTAACTTTTCAAAGAGGAGAGATGTCAGAATCTGTGACACCGAGCGCTCATTGCTAAATTCATTACTGGCTGTTACTTGAAACTCTGGATTTTCTTTTTCTCTGTTTTCTTCCATCCTACACCTTCATGATGTACACGGCTGTCTTTTTAACTCACTCGAAATTCAGCTTGTTGATGTTTGTTCTGAGAAATCACATTTGAAAGAAATGAAAGGCTTTTAATTTAGAAGTGTAATGTATACTTCAATAAATATATTTTAGCTTACGAGCTAAAAAAAAGCTACATGCATTATGCACTTACATTTGTTTTTGCTGTTTGTTTGCTCAAGAAAACATCTCACATTGTAGTCCAAGGTGGACTCGAACTCATAGAAATCCTCTTGCCTCACCCTCTTGAGTGCTGGGATTATAGGCATACACTACCATACCCAGTCATGTAGAATTTTTATTCATGTGTGTGTGTTCATGTCTATGTGTCCGCGTGTGTCATGGAGGCCAAAGGTCAACACTGAGTTCATTCCTCCATCATTTTCCAGCCTTTTTTTACTAAATTTTTACAACTTCATATGTATGTATAATTTATTCTTATATTTAACCCCTTGTTGACTGCTCTTGACCCTTTATCCCTTCTCCAACTTACTTTGATTCTCTCATTCCACTGTGGATTCTGGGGTTCAAACGCAGCTTGTCATGTTTGTATGACAACTACTTTTACCCACTGAGCCATCTCACAGGTCCAAGTTTTTGTGTTTTAAGAAATAACCTGTAGGCAGAGCGTGGTAGGACATGTTTAATCCCAGCACTTGAAAGTCAGAGGTAGGAGAACCGGGAGCTTGAAGCATGTAGACTTAGCTAATTAGTGAGTTTGTAATCAGCCTGAGCTAAATGAGATCCTGTCTCAAGATAGATAGTTAAATAAATAAATAGATAACACTTGCATGACACAGGTGCATCTACTTTCATACAGGCAATACAAATACACTCACACACATAAAAATAATATTAAGATTTTTTTTTTTGGTATTTTTGAGATAGGAGCATGGAACTCACTATGTAGACCACCCTGGCCTCAAACTCACAGAGATCCGCCTGCCTCTGCCTCCCTAGTGCTGAGACTAAAGGCATTCGCCCGTATGCCCAGCGATATTTAGGAATTTTTAACATTTAATCTTGTTTTATAATGATATAAAATGTTGACCTGGCTCCGAAATGTACCCATATAGTGTTAGATAATTCCATTCTAGGTTTTTTTTAATAGTTTGGTTTTAATTCTATTAATCTGTTGAAAGAATAGCTCTAAAATTAAGTCCACATTCTTTGATGACTTCATAGTTATTGTGGCAAGCATTGCTCAACAACTCATCTCCCTTTATTCTGTGCCAGCCTCCTTCTGGTTGGTTCAGATGTCCTCTTCTGTTCCATGGTGCTCACAAGCAAATCCATGATTAGTCCATCCGTCATGGTGATCTCATTCTCCCTGACTGTGATTGGTGTAGGGGCATGAATTCATTACTTTTCTGTTGCTATAATAAAATACCATTGTCGGATCACTCTCCGACAGGTACGGCACAGGGAGAGAGGCCAGGACCAGCCTGTGTTCCTCTCTTAGGGGCTGAGCAGGATGATGAGTGTCGGCGACTCAAAAACCACACCGAGTCAGGAGTCTTGTCAAGGCAGGAATTCACTTTATTGCGTCAGGCATTACCTTATAGAGTTTAAACAAAAAGGGGTGTGGAAAAGGGAAGGGCAAAGGTGTATGTCAGCTGGGGCAATGGCTGTGAGCCACTGGGAATTGGCCACGCCAGCTGTGATTGGGGAGAGGCAGTCTGAGGTCGGGCCCTGCTGAGTCACCTCTGCGAGGAAGTGACCAGCCAGAGACAGGTCGCCAAACTTTAGTCAGGCTCAGGAAGTTACAATAGGCCTAGTCATAAGTTATGCCACAATTATGAGGGTCCCAGAGACCCAACAACCATGACCAAGGCAATTTTTAAAAGGAAGAGATTATTTGGGTTTATGATTCCAGAGGGATAAGAGTTCATCATGGTGGGGAGGCATGGCAGCAGGCAGGCAGGGTGGCAGAACCCCAAAGCTGAAAGCTTACATCTTGAAGCATGCACAGGAAGCAGAGAGAAAGCAAGTAAATGTGGGGCAAGGCTGTGAACTCTCAAAACCCACCTCAGGTGATGTGCTTCCTCCAGCAAAGCTGTACTTCTTAAACCTCTGCAAAGATTGTCACTGACTGGGGCCAACTTTTCAAATATGTAAACCCATAGGGTACTTTTCTCAAACTACCGCATGGCAAGTACAAAATCCAATGAATGGCCAATGAAATGTTAGTGCTGGAATAAAAACTGGATCTCGACTAGAAAGTGATCCACTCAGGCTTCTTAAATCCTAGTTTCTTCGTCTATAAAATGATATTATCATACAACTTATTTCATGAACAGTCATGAAAAAAATTAAAGAAATACAAGAGCTGAAAATGTAGGTCTCAGATAGAGCCTTTGCATGGCATATACAAACTGAACCTGGGTTTGATTCCCAGCACCATTAAAAGTGCATTTCTAAGGGACAGCCAGGCATGGACATGGTAGTGTGGCATGTATCTTTAATCCAAGCAAGGATCACAAGTTTGAGACTAGTCTGGGCTACACAACAAGACCCTGTGTGAAAAGGAAAATACTGTTTTAAATCTTTCAGTGTCATGCTGGGATTTGTAGTGTCAACGTGAGTTCTTCACCAGTACCCTTCCTTCTCATTCCCTTCTTGAGCACATTACTAAGTGAAGTTCTGCCACTTAGCCTACTTGTAGGATTTTTTTCTTTTTAAACACACAAACCAAGGGCTGGAGAATCAGCTCAGTGGTTAAGAGCACTGGCTGCTCATCCTAAGGACCCTGATTCGGTTCCAAACACCCACATGGCAGCTAACAACCACCTGCAACTCCAGTTCTAGTGGAATCTGATGCCCTCTTCTGGTGTCTGTGGTCATTGCAAAACATTAACTGTAGAAAACAGGAAAGAAGGGGGCAGAGCACTGGCTCGGTGGTTAAGAACACTGGCTGTTCTTGCAGAGGACCAGGTTCAAGTCCTAGTACCTACATGGCAGCTGTAACTCCAGTTCCAGGGGATCCAATGCCCTCTTCTGACTTCTGCAGGCATTGCACAGCAGGGGTGCACATACATACCTACATGCAGGCAATATACTCATACACATAAAATAAAAATAATAAATAAAATATTTTTTAAAAAGAAAATAGGAAAGAAAACTAAGATACCAAAAACATAAAAACTGGAGAGAAAATGGATGAGATTGCTGCAAAGGTCTTATGAAACCAAACAGTTGACTCTTGAGTTGGTAGAGGGGAAAGAGGAAGGGGATTCTGGTTTATACCACAAGATCCCCAGAGTTCTCAGAATACAATGGCTCTGAGGACTTCTGGAAGTGGAGTGAATAGAAATGGATGCAACATAAGACAACTGGAAGTCTGGGAGGAAACCGAGCGCACACACCCTTTCTACATCATACAGCCAATGACCACTTTGCCTGGTGACTACAACCAAGTTCTCCAGGAAGCCACCAGAACAAGAAACTGGAGAGCAGCAGGCCCAGATGGTTGGAGGAAAACTGAGAAGCTGGGCCGTTCTGCCTTTCACCCACCTCAGGTCCCCCAAACATGGCAGGTATCTGAAAGTCATCTCCCGAATTCTGAGTAACACAAGAGGATGGAGCTATTCATACTGTAGCTACTCACAAAGAAGGAGCCTGGCCAGGTCTCCAAGGGTCACCACAGCTGCCAAATCTCCCCAGTCTCAGAGTTTCTACCATCTACCACCCAATATAAAATGGACAACAGGGGACATGAGGCATCTGAGGAAAAACAGTGATGTGGCAGATAAAGACAAGGCCAAGCAGACAAAAGGAAAACCTGGAAACAGGCATTATGTGGGAGAAAAGTTTTAAACATTTATACTAGATATTTTCAAAGATATCATATAACATTTTATAATTGTAATAAGGACAAGATGCTTTTTTAAAAAAGAAAAAAGATTCTGAAAACATGAAACAATGCTCTTAATCTCTTCAAAATTAAAAATATGTCTGCAAACATAAAATACGTATTTCACATAAGGAAAGGAAGACTGATCTCATAGAAAGGAAAGCAAACGGTGAAAGAGATGGAAAAATATATGAATATGTGGATGAAGACAGATATGTGTAGCTATAATTATAGGTATATGTGGACTCCTCTGAGAGGTCCAGAAAGCCAGAGCAAAGGAACAGCCGGAAAGCTATTAGCATAAAAATATCCAGAAAGGACTGGAGATGTTATTTGGTAGAGTGCTTGCCTAGTATGCATTACGCCCTGGGTTTCACATCCAGCACCACATCATCAGGATGTGGTGTTTCGCGCCTATAATCCCAGCACTCAGAAGAGGTAGAAGAGACAGCAGTATAAAGTCATCTTTGACAGCATAGCAAGTTCAAAGCCAACCTGGGATACAGGAGACCCTTTCTCAAAAAACAAAGACTAAGAGAGACATTTTTTGGTAAACATAGTCTCTAACATTTACCTTGTATGCACCCCTTTCTCTGAAAACTGCTAGAAGATACACTCCACAAAAAACAAAGATGTAATGCAGAAAAGGGAAGAAATGGGGTGTAGAAAGCAGGGGATGCCACCACGGATTTAAGTTGGTCATGGTAGGGTTTTTTTTCATCGATTCGAAAGCTTTAGGTTGTTACTAACTTTGTAGTATAAATCTGGGAAAGAAGTTTTATTTACATCTTAGTGCGGGATTGAAACCCTCTTTGCATTCCTATCATCTATATTAAATGAGGGTTTTCTGTACTTACCTTTGTGTTTGGCTATCTTTTTTATATTTAAAAATAAAAATTATGTTGCTAGCTTAAAGCTTGATATTATATTTGTTTAAATGCCAAAAATGTACTTAAATGGGTCATGTAGATGGCCATAAAATTGCAGCTTCTGTGTACAAATCATGTTCTTGTATACGTAGACTTATACTGCTCCCCAAATGAGCTCTACTCAAAATATTGGCTTGCTGCTTACTCTCTTTTGAAGTTTTTAATCTTAGGCTTTTCAAGATAAGTCTAAATTTTAAAATTACCACATTTAAAGCTTTATCTTTGTGCAATTTAATGCCTGTGTGAAGTCACGAATGACATAATTTGTCCTAGCTAATATTTGGACTTTAGGCACCATTGTCTCTGGATTGATGAGTGAATTTATGAAAACGTGTAGGTAGCCAGAGGACCATTGATTGTTTCCTGGATACTGACTAGTCTGATTTTACTGTGTGTGCTAATATTCACTATTCTTTTTGTTATAGATTGTCTTAATGGTAAGTCACATAATAAAAAAGATTTTAAAAAAATAGCAAGAACAGGCAAGAGGATGAGGGGTAGACCAGGATGGTAGTTCAGAACTCATAACTCAGGAAGGGCAGGTGGGCTCACCCCAGAAGTCTCTGGTAGAGGACTGAGAGGGAAGACGTCAATGAGAGGAAGGCTGACCAGTCTGAAGGTTTTCTAAGTGTGCTTCATACCCTCATACTGCTCCTTGGGCCACTGACTCTGTAAACATTCAGGTCATTAATTCCCCATAACATGAATTTAGACAAATGACTAGCATTGGAACTGTTCATAGACAAAGATAATGACCAATCAAAATAAGACAATTCTTTTCTTCAAAGAAAGCATATGGAAAAAGTAAAATTGCTTAATACATGGCTCATCTGTGAACCATGTTTATATTTATACCATTGTGTAAGTATAAACACTGATATTGTCATGATCAAAACCGCAATGTGACAATGTTGAGGGATGAAGAAATGTAGAGAACATGTATGAGATATGGATGAGAGTGAGCTGGGGGACACCTGAAGCCATCAGTGGAGGAAGACAGAACACTAAGCCAAAAGTCAGAAATAGCAAGACAGTCATGGACTCAGACACACAGAAGTCAACTTGTAAACAAGCTGAAAGAATCAGAAGCATTTGCCTCTAAGAAGGAAAGCGTGGGTGGGGGCTGAATGGACTTCTATTTTCATAACAGCTTATAAACTAACTCTTTATGTATATATTAATTGTGATAATGGTAAATTAAACTTGAAGTCGCTTTTTTGAAAATAGGGTTACTGAAATACATTTTGAAATTTCTAGTTCCCAAATGAATTAAAGGACATTTCTTCAAAGTTTATTTCTGTAATTTATTTCATTATCAAATCCTTTCATCATTGGTGGAGCCTTTCTGTTTTCATTAATGAAAATTAGCATTAGTACAATTAATTTATTTATTCAGTCAATAGATATTGAGGCATCCCTGCTTTAAAGGTTCTTGTAATAACTCTGGGGGACATTAAACCAAAAATTCTTGGCTGACTCAGAAGACAAGTGCTATGAGAGGACAGGACAGGAAATAATGGCCCAAGAGTATCTTTGCAATGTCCTCAGTGGTCCTTTATCTAGCTCTGAAGGTATAGATTCTATAGAATTGTATTTTGTAAATTCCCTAAGTAATTCAGTAAAATGAACAATATGGAGAATATGTCTGTGTGATCACTATGCCAGCAGCTATAGGAAATACAAAGACACATGAGAAGACCATCTGTTCTTCCAGGTAGCACAAAATATAAAATAAACACTGGCAGAAAAGTTCAGGGCATTTCAGGAGCATGAGTGATGACTGTTGTGGCTCTAGATAAGGACCAGGAGTTTGGGGAGAGTCCAGCTCAAGAGATGGGGCTCATGTCAGGGTCTGTTTGTTCCACTGACTTCTTAGCTTTTGCCTTCTCTGTCCACTCACTACTTACTCAGTATCCATCCACTGAAAGCTTCATCAGACCAGACACTATGCTAGATACAGGGTGTATGAAATGTACCTGAGCAAAGGCAGAGAAAGATATGACAATGTAAGTTCAAAGAACAGAAAAGAGCCTGGCCTAGTTAGTATAAAGGAGACAGAGGATGCAGAACAAGAAGGGAGGAAAGACGAGGTAGGAAGAGGTGAGATATAAAACTGGAAGTCAGAAAGCTACAGAACAGTACCGCCTTTGTGGTTTATATTTCAAATAGTTTATATATTATTTTTATCATATGTGTTTTTGCCTGCATGTATATAAGCACACCACATGCATGCAATGTCCATGGAGGCCAGAAGAGAGTGTCAGATCCCCTGGAACTGGAGTTAAGGACTGTTGTCAGCTGCCCTGTGGGTGCTGGGAACTGAACCTGGGTCGTCTGCAATCGTAGCCAGTGCTTTTAACCACCGAGCCATCTCTCCAGCTCCTCATGACTTATTTTTATCAATATGTACTTTTATTAACTTTTTGTGCATTTCAAACAGTGTATCTTAATCATACTTAGACCTTCTCCCCTATCTGACCCTCCATACCCCCCACCAGATTTCATGCATTCTGCCATATATGTTAAGGCCTATGAAGTCAACTTTGTGTCTCCAGATGTTCCTTAGTGTGAATTCATCCACTGGAACCTGGTCAGCCTATCTAGGATCACTCCCTTAAAGAAGAACTGCTCTCCCTCAGCCAGCAGTGATCAGCTGCCAAGAGTTCTCAGCTAAGGCAACTCCTAAATTATCACCCCCTGCTGGACATGATGGTGCACAACTTTAACCTCAGGACTCATGAGGCAGAGGCAGGAGAATCTTTGTGAGTTTGAGGCCAACCTGGCCTATATATTGAGTTCTAGGCCAGCCGGTTACATGGTGTCTCAAGACAAACAAAATAAAATAATATAATATACTGCCTGCTTTTGAAATTTTTAAAACACTTTGAAAAACCATTGAAATTCTTGAAAAAAAAAAAACTGTGCCACAACTTTAACCTCAGGACTCATGAGGCATAGGCAGGAGAATCTTTGTGAGTTTGAGGCCAACCTGGCCTATATATTGAGTTCTAGGCCAGCCGGTTACATGGTGTCTCAAGACAAACAAAATAAAATAATATAATATACTGCCTGCTTTTGAAATTTTTAAAACACTTTGAAAAACCATTGAAATTCTTGAAAAAAAAAAAACATAGGCAGAATTAGGATTACTTTCCTCACTTTTAGAGTTGGAGGGTCTGACATCTTGATTGTGGTGAAATGGATGACCTCAGCACACCCATTGGAGAAGAAACCCCCCAGTGTCCGGCCAGAGAGCCCTTTGGTGGCCTCCTACTTTCAGCTGTCAGAAATATAGCTTGGTGTCCTGGGGTTTCACTGTGTTGCAGTGGGTATTGGGCCCTATTCTATTTATAATCTGAGTAATATTCCGCTGCATGGGCATGCCACATTTGGGTTGATTCCGCTTCTTGATAGACTTGTTAATAATGTTTCTATGACATTCATGTGCCAGTTTCCTGGAGAGAGAAAGCTTCCTGGGGGTGGCCGGGGACTGAGTAGAATGGGTAAAAGGCATTGACTATTTAGGGACTTCAAGGTCTCCTTCTGGGATGATGAACCTTGACAGTGGGAAAGCACAACGTTGTGAATGACTTAGTGCCTTTGAAACTGTGTTGTTGGAAATGATTAAAATTGCATTTTATTTTGTGTTTTTTGCCATAATAAAAGTAAGCAAATGGCTCATTTCTCTCTTGCTTTTGTATATCTCTGTCAGAAGTTCCATTTCCTGTTCCCACTGCAGCTCTGCTGCCCAAGCATTTTTTCCCCCTGCATCTCTAGCAAGTCTGTCAATAAAGCCTCAGCTTTGGGCAACACTGAGGCTTTGCTAGAAACTGAAGGAAGAAAGTACCCAACACAGCTGAGCTTAGAGCAGAGCTTGCCTGGCCTAGATCCTCACAAAATTCCATCATCCATCCAAGTCTGCTGTGGTTGTTCTGTCTTTACCCCTGAAATCTTTCAGTTTCTATTAAAATCACTCCCCAGATTTAAAGAGACTCCATCTCATTCTGATTTATCCCCCCCTGGGGTCTCACACACACACACACACACACACACACACACACACACGCACGCACGCACGCGCGCGCACACACACACACACACACACACACACACGCTGCACTTGGAGTCCCGGTACACTCCTTTCTTTGCTTTGGGAAGAGGTGCTATGAGGCCTACAGATCTTCAAGAGCTGTGAGGATATGTGGTTTCTTCATGTTGCCAGCAGAAGGGGAAGAAGGGGTCCAACTTGTTCATTCAATGGTCCCATGCATCAGCACTGCCACTCAGGTATCAAACTTCACCCAACTCCATCTCCCCCTGAGTTTTTTTGAAATGACTGATAGTAACATTTCCTATATCTCAGTATTTCCCCTCACATAGTGGCTAGACTGGACTTTGTCTCAGGTTTCATGAGTTTTTGTTTTTCAGCCAGTGAGGGTGCCTAATACTTAGAATAATGCCATTGATAAGAATTGCTGAAGGGTCTCTAGGAACTTAATGAATAGATAGGTGGTTGTCAACTGCTGGATACATCCATCTAGATAGGACACATCACAATGAGTCTCTACAGTAGGTGTGCAAAGCAAAACAAAAACAGAGGCTGAACCAGAAGTCAGTGGACTAGCGTGTGGTGCTTTGTGTCTGCAAGCGGGAAGAAGGTAGCTGACTAAGCCCTGCCTCCAAAGTCACAGATTACTTGGTGTGGTCTTAATAACAGAATACTCTTTAAACTTTTATGACTGTGTGTATGCAGACTCATACACTGATGGCATGTGTGTGGAGGTCAGAGGACAGCTTTGTGGAGTCAGTTCTCTCTTTCTACCTTTACATGGGTTCCAGGGAAGCAACCCAGATTGTCAGGCTTCCATGAACAGTGTTTTACCTGCCGAGCCTACTTGCCTACCCAATAATAGGGAATTTGAAGAAAATTTTTAAAAAGAGAAAGTAGACTTTTGTTTCTAAGAATTTACAAACAAGTATTGTGAAATTTCAAATTTACTGAGGAACAAAAGTAAATAGAATCATTGAAATGGATTCCTTTTCGTGTATCTCTAGGTAACCCCTAAGAATGCTTGATGCACAGCTCTTTGGCTGTCACCTCAATTTTCACAGGGAAAGATTTTATTTGCCATCTCTCATCACCAAATTATGTACTACGCTCTCCTTGTTTGTTTATATTCCCTCTGAAAAAAATGTCTTTTGTCCTTAATAGAGCATTCCAAAAATATATCCCCTGACTCAGTGTTGACTTACAGACGTTTTTAGACAGGTTTCTTTTAAATGACAAGCTCTTCAGACTCACCTGAGAGCTGAATGAGTCACAGTTCTGTCTTCTGCATCTTTCAAAATAGATTTTTTTAAATAGCATCTGTATTGAGATATAATCCACTACCACACAATTTTCCCATTAAGACGTGCACCTTGAAAGTATTTAGGGTATTCACAGAGTTCTGTAGCCATCATTTCAATCAATTTTAGAGCATCTTCATCAACCCCAAGAGAAACCTCACACCCATTAGCAGTCATTCCAACCTGCCTCTCACCCAGTTCATTGCAACCCCTCATGTGCTGTCTGTCTCGGGACTTACTTATTCTGTATATTCTGTATAAATAGAATCATACAATATTCATCCTTTTCTGTCTGTCTCATTTCTCTCAGCAGAGTGTTTTCAAGGTTCAGCCATGCTATAGCACGTTATCAGTCCTTCATTCCCTTTTATGGCCAATTAATATTTCATTGTATAGATATGCTAATTTTTCCTCTACTCATCCATTAATGGATATTTAGGTTGTTTCCATTGTTTACCTATTGTATTGGTCAGCTCTCCATCTATGACAAATGCCTGAGATAAACAGTTTATAGAGGAGCGGTTTTAGTTCACTGCTTCAGAGGTTTCATTCTGAGGTCAGTTGGCCCCGTTGTTTTTGGACTTCTGGGTCAGTACAGGGCAAAGGAAACTGCTCACACCAAGGCAGCTGGGTATAAAGAGAAAGAAAGGAAGGAGTTGGGATCCCAATATTTCATTCAAAGGCACACTCCCAATGACACAACTTCCTTCCATGGGACCCTACCTCTTAAAGGTTCCACCATTTTCTTTCCACGAGACGCACCTCTTAAAGGTTCCAACACCTCCCAGTGCTGACAAGCTAAGGACCAAGATTTCAAGACATGGACTTTTGGTGAACAGTCAGATCCAAACTATAGCAACCATAATCTTGGAACAAACATTGTTTGCAAGTGTAGGCATAGATTTTTCATTTCTCTTGGGTTCACAAATAAATTTCACATGAATACAATTAGATTTGAATCTGAGTATCATGGGTAGATGCTCTGAGGTATATGAGAAGAGGGGGAGGGAATCAGAGCAAGGAATTAAAGAGTCAGAAGACAGAGCTTAGTTTGCAGATTTTCTCATTTCTAAATGTCTTTCACATAAAACCATCTGTCCTAGTTAACTTTAACTGTCAAATTGACACAGCCTAGAGTCACCTGAGAAGGGAGTCTCAATTGAGTGGCTGCCCAGATCAGACTGGACTGTGGGCATGTCTGTGGGAGATTGCCTTGATTCTTAATTGATATAGGAGTGAGTGCCCAGCCCACTGTGGGCAGTACCATTCCCTACGCAGGTGGTTCTGGGTTGTATAAGAAAATTAGCTACGTGTGGGTCTGAAGTGAGCAGGAAGCAGCACTCCTTCATGCTTTCTGCCTTCGAGTTCCTGCTTGAATTCCTGACCTCAGTGATGGAGCATAACTGGGAAGCAGAAATAAAATCTTCCTTTGCTTGTTTCTTTGGGTCTTGGGTTTGTCACAGCAACGGAATGAAACTAGAACCCCAGCTAACATCAGAACACCTTCACATCAGCATTTTACACATGAGCAACTGAGAATGCCCCAAAATCTTATTCAACAAGTTGATGAGAATTGAGGAGACCTTAGAACAAATGCTCTTAATTCTTGGAGTACATCCTTTTAAATAATCAGTATTGAATCAACGCAGTCTGATACTCAGGTGGCATCCAATTAGAACATTTTTAAATGTTAAGAATTCTTTTAGCCAGGCGTGGTGACGTATACCTTTAATCCCAGCACTCTGGAGGCAGAGGCAGGTGGATCTCTGTTAAAGACCAGCCTGGTCTACATAGTGAGTTCCAGGTCAGCTGGGGCTACAGGGAGACCCAGACTCAAAAAGATTAAAAAAAAACAAAAGGTTTAGAATGAGATAAGATTTATTTCTGCGGAAACACAAATGACTCTCTCTGTTGATCTAAACCAGCCCTCTTAATCCATGTAGTAAGTGGGATGCTTTGCCTAAACCACCATGTTTAATTTTGAAAACAATCTCATTTTACAGATGCAGAACAAGTTTTTAAGAAGTTGCATCATTTAGTATACAATGAAGAAGAAACATGAAGCCAGAAATCTCTCACTTTATGCAATATGGTTCTCCCAAGTTTCTCTCTGTTGACAGGAGTTGGGGAAGCCTCCTCTGCCCACTCTCCTCACCCTCCTACTCCCCACTGCTGTTTTCATAGGTTTAGGTTTTAAACAATCTACAAATGCAATGTCTGTAAACTGGGATTATCTTATGTATACATCTATAATGGACCTAAGGAAAAAATATGAAAGCAATCCATTCCTAAATAAAATCATATATATCCTTCTGTAGAATTATCAACTCAAGTGACATGTTCTTTCTCTAAACCCAGACTCCTCTCTCAAAAAAAAATAAAAATGAAAATCCTTTTAAAGTCAATTCTTGGCAAGGTTGATTGATTCTAGTATACTGCATAAGGAAGAAAACAGAGGGCCAAGTCAGGCGCTTTGCTACTTGTGGAAGAGGGAGAGAGACACGGGACACATGCCTACCTTCCCTAAATATTTTTTTCAAACTTCCCAAATTTGGGGCAGTAGAACTTGGTTATGTGTATATTTCTTCCAAAGGTTATTTTTCCATACACATGATCACTTTTATGTGTGTATGTATATGTGTGTTTGGTACATATGTATGCAGGTGAATATGTTTTATGGAGAACAGAGGCCAACATTGCATGCTTTCCTCAATTGCCCTCCACCTTTTTTTTTTTCTTTTTGAGACAGGGTCTCACTAAGTAGCCCTGGCTAGTAAGGAACTTACTACGGAGACCAGGCTGGGCTCAAACTCACAGAGATCTGCCTGCCTCTGCCTCCTGAGTGTTAAGATTAAAGATATGTACCACCCCACCCAGCTCTACTTTACTTCTTGTGACAGTGTCTCTTGACTGACCCTGGAGTTCACCGATTCCTCTAGACTGGCTAGCCAGCAAGTCCTAGAGACCCTGTGCTCTCTGCCTCCCCAGTGCCAGGACTATAATTAGGTACTGCTACACTTGCCTTGTTTTGTTGTTTGTTTGCATGAGTGTTGGTGATCCTAACTCAAGTCTTCATGCTTGTACAGCAAGCAGTTTACCCACTGAACCATCATCCTCGCCTCATTTTTTTAAACATAAAATAAGATTATTTGGTGTCTCATTTGGTACATATTGTAGTTAAATAAAGAGAAATAGCAGAAAATCAAGGGTTGGAAATGTTAAAGCTGTCTATCAGGTAAGAATGACTTCAGTAGACTGCTTGAATTACTTTAATGGTAACCAATAGGAGTAATCACTGTACAAAAATATCTTTGGACACAGCTCGGTGGCCAATGGGAGTTCATGAACTAGTATATTGACCATATTTTCCAGATTGGAATTGTAAGATATAATCCTACAATATTTTTTTATTAAATGACTAAATTTATTGGTAGAAAAGTATTTTGCAAAGATATTAAAATTAAAGAGCATTCAAGGAATTTTTAAATGAATCACCTATACTAAAAAGATATACAATTATATTATATTTGGGAATGGTCCCAGAAAATGTAGGACTGCTGATTTAAAGAGCAGAAAAAGAACTTTGGAGTCATTACTCTCTGATTTCTCCAAAGAAAAGTCCTCTAAGTAGGCCAGACCCTTCATCCTCCCTGGAAATTTTGTACCTTCTGTGGCTTCTGGCGAAAATCCAGAGGCAGAAGATGCACTATTCCAGACAGTAAGAAACATCCGTTTCACTTCAGAATGAGCTGAGGCCTTAAAGGCAAACTCTCAGTTGGGTTGAGAGCCCACTTTCTTGAATGATGAAGAAAACCCTTCAGTTAGCTCTAATTTCAGGGTCATTCACATGGAGATTCTAGGCTATCAGCCTCTCAGCTGAATTTTGCCCCCACCATCCCCCTCAATCATTTGCTTTCTCTCCAGTGGGGATTAGTTTTAGCTTAGTATTCTCTGTTGAGTTAGGCAAACTTGCTGTTTTCATAAGCGGTCTGGGAATTTTTCAGTAGAGTAGGTATTCCACCACATTCTAGGTCCATATTCCCAGTTTAAGACTTGTCCATAGTTGCCTGTGTTTAGCCCCAGGACACTGTGTCAAACCCAGTGCTACAGAGTCTTTCTAGCTTTGGCATCACTGGCCAGCCTTATCCTGGGATGACTGTTTTCTCTTTTTCCCATAATTGATAGAAATAAGTATCAGAATACTAACTAGGTTAAGCTTCAAGGTAAACCAACTACTCATACTTTGATGCCTATCAATAATTTGATATTTGTGCTTAAAGTTTAAATTAAACTTCCCGGCTCTTTCATTTTCCTTCCTTTTCTTGTTCTTTGATCCTACACTGAAATCCTAATGCTGGGTTTGTGACGTCACTCTCAGTTGTTTCCAGATGGCTTCTCAGGCTGATCAAAAAGATGAGGCCAGTGTATGAGGGTGAAAAAGTAGATATTCAAACAGGGAGATGGTTCAGGGAGAAAAGGGACGATGAAGAAAAGGATAATAATAATGTTGAGAACACGAAACAACTATAGGCAAGTAAATTGCTTTTTCCCTCTGTCTGAGGGAAAAAGCAATTGATCAATTATGCCAATGTTATGAAAATTTGAACTCTAAAGAAACCAGGCAGCTTTCTAAAACCCAAACATCAAAAGCTTTACTTCCATTAGAAAAATTTAAACCCATGATACTTTGAATGGATTTGAAATTCCCTAAAATGAGCTCTAATAATAACCTTCACAAACAGACAAGAAAAAACCATAGGTTACGTGGCTTCATGCTACCATTTTCTCTGGTACATTAGTTTTCCAAAGATGGCATTTTGGCTTGTACCAAATAAAAGGGCAAAGGTTACCAAATGCAAGCCTGGGGAAGCCAGAAAAGAGAACAGCTATCACAATGGAAGGGGAAATCTAAGCTGTCAGCTCTGAATGGAAAGAAACTGCATGTGTGAAATTGACAACCAGAAGCAGCCAGCACTGTTGGAGAGGCCAGGAAATTTACTCAACCGGGTTCCTATATACTGCATTAGATCTGTAGAGGTTTGTTTAAGATTCACATGTAGAAATCTCCAGATCCCAGATAACTTTAACCATGTCAGTCTTTATTTGGGAAGTGTGCTGCACAGATAAAATATCAATGAGAATGATTTTTTTTGAAATGATACAAAAAAGAAATAAAAACTCTACTTACTAAAAATAATTAACAAATTGGCATGTTTGTCTTCTCACACACATTGTTTTCAGACTAGAAACAAATTTGTACATATAATTTTGATTTTTCCTTTTTTGTTCAGCAGTATTGTTGCAAGCCACGGAAATGTCTTCATAGCCATTGTTGAGAATGGTTGTAAAACATTCTATCAAATGAATATACAGTCTTACATTTGATTTAATAATTTAATTTAATTCGACTACTAAGTCTTTTCACCACTTTTTTTTTTCCCCCTCGTTCAATACATGTCCACTGAGTAACTAAATGATCTTTCAAAAAGTCAATGGTGAGCTTGTCATTCTCCATTTTAAACTATTTAGTAACCTTCTTTTCTCCTATAAAACATCATGACCTTAGCAGCTTCTCCATTGCTTCTCTTTTGGTGTTGGTACATTTACCAGTTGCTTAGACATTTCTTAGAAACACAGAATTTCAACCCCATTTCACATCTACTAAAGCAGAATGTACATCTTTACAGAATGTCAGTGAACTCTTTCAAACCCACTCTGGCTCTTGCACCTCCCCTCTGACCACACTTGAACCACCTTCCTCTGTGCTCCCTGGATCCAGCAAAAGATGGAGCCTCAGCCTCACTTAACACATCTTGCACTCACAAAACTTTCCTGGATCTTACAAACTAGATGCCCTCCCTAAAAACTTATATGTTGCAGCCTTAACTCCTAGTATGATGGTATTTGGAGACGAGATCATTGGGAGGTAATTAGGTTTAGGTGAACTGATGATGGTGGAGCCCTTACAATGGGATTAGTGCCCTGGAAGAAAAGAGCTCGCTCAATTTTTCTTCCTCTTCTCTTTCTCTCTCACTCCCTTCATCCCTCCAGGCCTCACTACTTCTGTTCCCGCTCTTGTGCTTCTATGTGAAGTTACAGAGAGACAGCAACTGCCAAGAAGAGCATTCTTATCAGGATTCAACTGTGGTGCTACCCCAGAACTGACAGAAAACAAGTTTCTGTTGTTTAAGCCAGATTAATCCTGAACTCTCTACTTAAAAAGGGTTTCTCAAGGATTCCTCACAAAATTAACTTCCACTTAAACTTCACAGCCATGTCAAGGGAATGAGGAAGCATCTGGATTTGAGGATATATGTTAAAAATAATAAAAACTCCTAAAATTCAAGAACACCAAAAATCAAGCAACCTGATATAGAAGTAGATAAAAACCCTGAAGAATATACAAATGGCCAACAAGCCCTGTAAAGGATGCAGATCACCAAGCCGTCAGGAGGCAGAGGCAGGTGGATCTCTGTGAGATCCAGACCAACCTGGCCTGCATAGTGACTTTAAGGCAGACTGAACAAGGAAAGACCCTGTCAAAAAAACAAACAAACAAAAAAAGGTACAGATGTCATTATCTACCAAAGAAGTACGAATCAAAACCAAATGACATACATTTCACATCTACCAAGATGGCTAGAATTTTAAAAGATAATATCAATCCCCAGTCACAAAATATTAAATCATGACACTCAGTGCCAATGACGTAGAAATGGAAGTCCTTGGCATTGCCAGTAGAAATGTAAAATGGTCCAGCAAATGAGGAAAGGACTTTGGTAGCTCTTAAAGATGAAGTCACCATGTGATGCAACATTAGCACATTTTGAAGTCAATTCCTGGCAAGTGTGTGCAGACTATTTAGAACCATGTGGACGGCCAGCAAAGTTCCAATTCTGAAAGGGTATGGTCGTCTTTTGCTGACTTCCCTTCATCCTGCTTCACCATTAAACACTAAACTATGTTGACCTTCCCCTCAAAGGGTTTTTGTGTCCATCTGTACCCTTTCATCCCCTTCTGTCAAGCCCCTGATTCAGGTTTTTACCCCCTGGGACACTCAAGTCTGTGGCAGCCTGCAGCTGGCCTCTCTAGATTCGTCTTGAACACTTTGCCCAAGGTACTTTGCCTGAAACCACAGTGTTTGTGCTGAAAGGATTTGGGAGGTCATCAACTCCATCGCTCTAAATAGGAGGATGTGCATGCCAACACAAACCTCTGCCTGCTGCCTAGGTATTTACCGACTCCCAACTGTCAAGATATGATAAATGAAGCAATAACAGTAAATATTTACATAATCATAACCACCTCCATGGGCTGTCAGGAGGGTCTCTCTCCTGGTAAAAGGACCAAAAATAGTAAGCTCCACTGAATCCCAGCATCACACAGCAGGAAGCTCAACTATAGCTCAGGGTTGAAGGACTGTGCATCTCTAGCAATATTTATATCTCCATATATCTCACTATGTGGCTTAGGCTGGCCTTGAGCCTCCCAATTCTCCTGCCTCAACCTCCTGAGTGTTGAGGGTATAGGCATATTCCATACCTCCTCTAACTAGAGTTTTAAGAGCTGCGATTTCTGTCCTCCTCCTTAACACGCTTGGTCTGTGACATCAAACAAAGGATTTGATTTGCCTCAAAGTGAAGGCTCCCAAGATCATTTCTGGTGAATCTGGAAGACACGCTTTGATAATGTGTGGCTGTCTAGTGGAGGTTCTTTGAAAGCTGTGGAGAACAACCAGAGTTTGAAGTGAATCAGGAAGCTGTCCAACATCCTCACAGTACAGATGAGAAAACGAAGCTCACCACATGCAAAGTAATGCATCCTGGATCACTCAAACAGCTAAGAATGGAACAGAAGTAAAACCAAGGTGACCTGCTTCCCACATGAACATACTCTAGCTTTCCAAATATGCTTCATGTCCACCTCTCCTAAGTAGCGCAGTACTCCTAGTTGAATAACAGTTGAACCTCCTGCAAGTGGATGTCATTAGTATTCATTGACATACAAACCGAGAAGCTGAAACAGCGAGACCCAGTACAGTCTTTGGTAAGTTCAATGCGTCAGTGGAGAAGACAGTGGTATCCCTGACCCTGACTATTCTGTCACAGTCAGTAAAATAATTCTAGTATGAAGAAAACAGGAACGTAGGTTTTTAAAATATATTTTATTTATCATTTTTATTTTATGTGTATTAGTGTTATGCTTGCATGTAAGTAAGTGCACCCACGGAGGACAGAAGAGGCTGTCGGATCCCCTGGAACTGGAGTTACAGACAGTTGTTAGCTGCCATGTGGGTGCTGGGATTCGAACCCAGGTCTTCTGCAAGAACGGCCAGTGTTCTTAACCACTGAGCCATCTCTCCAGCTCCAGGACTGTAGTTTTTAAGAGGCATTGTCTCTCAATAAGGGGAGAAAACATTCTCATACGTAACACCTGAGTAGAGATTTGGAGGACCAAATAGAAACTCTGCCAACAGACAATGGGAAAATGTTCCTGTGGTGGTTGTGTATCACCATCTGAATACTGGGTCACCCCCAGCTCCTGGAATCTGCATACTGTAACTGGCCTTCCAGGAAGGAATGACTATATTCTAAGGAGATACTCTTTGGCTATTAGACCATTGAAATTGTTGTACAATGAACTCCAATAAATCAGAATTTCCCCAGGTATCTCTCCTGCTGGAGAAGGAAAGTCTGAAGCCCTGAGAACATTCAGAGGAAGAACTTGTCTCCTGGAGAAAGAACCACAACTTGTCAGCTGACCTTACAGATAAGACCTCAAGATGAGACAATGATGAATGGACTACACTTTGTCCAGACTACTTAGTCATGCATATCTTTTGCTTTCTCTTTAAGCCTTCATGTCAGTACCTGAAGATGGGTTTTGGGGTGAGGTGCCACTGGATCTCTTTGTTCCTCTTCCCAATGTGACCACATGGGGAATAATCTCTTTTTTCTGCTTTTCACAATTAATCTGTCTCATTTAATTGGCTTATCAAAAACAAGTGGCTGAACCTGGCTTATTGGGGGGCAGGTTGTGACCCCAAACCCAGTAACAAAACTGGAGAACAGCATTCACTGTTGTATCATGGGCTCCAACCGGTAACACTGCTACATTCAGTCTGAACAAAAACTTCCTCTCAGTCCCTACTGTCATTTCCAGGAACACGTTTTAAATCAAGGCAGAGAGAAGATAGCTCCTGGCTTGACACTGCCACATGCCAGCTAAGGAAATACACACAACTCTACCCTATTCTGTTTTCTCTAGGATTTATGACCTCTCTAGCCATTTGGCTATATTTACAGTCCTACTGATGAGTTCCCTCCCATTGAGTGGACTTTAAGTTCAATTAAATAACTGTTGATTACCCCCCAGATAAAAGTGTCATTAGTGCACCGATCTATAGACATAGTTTGCTATGCCAGTTGTTGTGGTTATTAGGCTTTAGAGTTGGGTTGGACCACTGATGGATATTCTCTCTTAGCAGCTTATATAGTATCCCCTAGAACTATGAGAGCTAGTCTTTAGAGAGAAGGCTTCCAAGTCAGTTCCACCTCCATTGCTCCAAGTCCTGTTTCCAAAGTATGCCCTGTCTTCAGCAATAGGGTCTTATCTTCAGGTTCCACAACTAGTTACATACACAGAATATGTGTCTGAGAGATGCCCAACCCTAAGTGATATACCTGCAGTAGAACCTAAGACTCATGGAACACAGCAGACCAGAGTTAGAAAAAATACTACTACACCCTCAGCTCTCACCAGAGAAGCTTCCTCGTCCTACATACTGCAGTGCACAAAGAAGACCACAACTGGCCAAGTTCTAGAGAATAAGAGACTGCATAGTGCATGTCCCTGGATAAGACTCCTATGCTAAACCTCACCTCCCCATGGCTCAGGGACTGTTGTGGAAAAGGGGGCAGAAAGATTGCTCTAAGAGTCAGGGTTGGTGCTTGAACATAAGGAAACAGAAGTTTTCAAGCCTCTAGGAACTTGCTCATATGAACTTGTGACAGTGGTGACAGCATGCGCAAGACCCATGCTGATTCAATCAGACAAGAACCCAGCACAGAACAAGGGAAATGGGCAGCAGGCCCCACTCCTAGCCAAGGAGTTAGTGGCAATTGATTACTGCGAGGGAGAGTAGATCTTCTTTAGGGGAGTGACTCTAGGTAGGCTGACTAGACTCCAGTGGGCGAACATGCACCAAGGGACATCTGGGTACAAATGCTTACCCAGATAGGACTTAACATATATGACGGAATATATAAAATCCTGTGGGGGGAAGGGAAGAGGGATAATGGGAGGTACGGATGGGGAGGGGGTCTAAATTTGATTAAGATCTATTATATGAAATGCACAAAAACTCAAAAAATATTTTAAAAATAAAATAAAATTTTAAAAACTTTCAAAAGAAAATATGTAGACTTCTTGGTTTTTACTCTCTAAGCAATAGAGCACATACAGCACTTATACTAGGTACCATAAGAAATCCAGAAATGAGCCAGGTATGGTGGCACAGACCTTTAATCCCAGCACTCGGGAGGCGGAGGCAGGCAGATCTCTGTGAGTTCAAGGCCAGTCTGGTCTACATAGTGAGTTCCAGGCCAGCTGTGGCTACTGGGAGACCCTGTCTCAAAAAAGACCAAAAAAAAAGAACAAAAAAGAAATCCAGAAATGAATTACAGTACATGGGTTGATATGTGCAGTTCATAGGGAAATGCTACATCATATTATGTATGGGATTAAAGCATGTGCAGATTTTGGTATCCACAGGGATTCTAGAAACAAATTTGAGTATATGTCCAAATTTTATTATATTTGCTGACACAAAGTCTTCTGAAAGAATTGAAAACAGATATTTGTTA
>NW_008358488.1:222740-223593 GCF_000622305.1 Nannospalax galili
GTTTCTCCCCTGAGTCCCTTGCAATTGTCCACTCAGTCCCTGTTCTGAATGTGGTGATTCCTGTAACAGTAGAAAACACACTGGACTCAATTTTCTTTGGACTTCTGCTGTCTGGAAACTAAAAACACGTTCTCAGTTGGACGTTGTTATAAATTTGATTAAAGTGTCAAAAGTCAACTGACCCATAATATAACTAGATCATGCGATTCTAAGTATAAGTCAGAGAGGTTATTCCCTTGCACAAGTAAGGTCAATTCTAGCTTGGGGGCAAACAAAGATTTTATTGAGTGTCTTCTCATTCATTTGACCTTCCTGCCTCATGCTTTTCAGTAACCCTTGCATGAAAGCTCCATGTCCACAGCATGAGATCATACATTCCTTCTCTGAGAAGTAAAGAGCAGGCATTTTGTTTGTTTGTTTGTTGTTTGTTTGTTTTTTAAACTACTCTGGCTCAGAGGATTGGTTCTTACCTCTAATCTTAGCCCTCTGGAGATGTGAGCACTCAGGTTTCAAAACCAGCCTAGGCTAGATACCTAGTTTGTTTGAGGCTAGCCTGGATTACCTGAAATCTCATCTCAAAACGGAGGGGGGGGGAGGAGGAGGAGGAGGAGGATGGGGGAGGAGGAGGAGGGAGAAGAAAGAAGAAAGAAAGAAAGAAAAAAAAAAAGAAAGAGAAAGAAAGAAAAACCAGAACAGTAACAACAAAAAAGTACTCCTCACCAGCCTAGCAGTGCATGCAGATGGGCCTGGGCTGTATCAGAAAAGTAGCGGACGGCTGGAGAGACAGCTCATCGGTTAAGAGTACTGGCTGCTCTTGCAGAGGACCCAGGTTCGATTCCCAGCACCCACATGG
>NW_008358488.1:225066-225392 GCF_000622305.1 Nannospalax galili
AGGTTGACCCTGAAAGGGACTTTTCTCCAAAACCAAATTTCCCATGGATTCAGATCCTTTACCTTAACTAATTTTTAAATTACCTCCTTTTTAAAAAAGTATTCTGGCACTGGAGAGATGGTTCAGCAGTTTAAGGCACTGACCACTCTTGCAGAGGACCCAGGTTTGATTCCCTGCCCCCACATGGCAGCTAACAACCATATGTAACTCCATCCAGTTCCAGGGGATCTGATACTTTCTTCTGACCTCTGTGGACATTGCATGACATGGATTTACTTAACATATGCAGGTAATACACTCAGACATATAAAATTAAAAATAAATAA
>NW_008358488.1:228357-229725 GCF_000622305.1 Nannospalax galili
AATGCACCACCACACCCTTCATGCATGTTAGGCTGTTACTCTCACAATTGAGCTACATCTCCAGCTCCCATATAACTATCCCAGAAGTGAGAAAGGAAAGGATGTCAAAGAACTACAACTGCTTCTGAAGAACTGTGTACCAAGGAGGTCAGTTTACTCAGAAGTAAGAGCCTTCTGCAAACTGATTTCCAAAACTATTTTATCTCAGACAAGTCAAGTTGTACCATTGGTCCAGAAGTAGCACATGCAAATGCTGTAAGTCAAACCTGTATTGAAAACTTTTATTAAAGTCTTAACTGTGTTCACCCGTCGACAGCACATTCCTGTAATCTCAGTACTTTGGGGGTAGACAGAAGGGAGTTCAAGGTCATCCTCAGATACATAAAGAGCTGGAGGCTAGCTTGGGCCTGTCTCTAGACAAAGATCCTGTCTCAAAACGTGCGCGCGCATGCGCGCGTGCACACACACACACATACACACACACACACACACACACACCAGGAAACATCTACAAAGCCAATTTATAATGCACTATGCTGAGTTTGAAGAGAAGTTATTCAAAGAAGAACAAATAGTGTCTGTTTCCAAAGGTAGGATTTGAAAATGAATTGGTTTGGGGACCTAAGCAAAGGAAACTTCCCGCTCTTCCCTTAACCTTTTTTTTTTTTAGACGTGATCTCTCTGGCCTCAAACTCAAGATCCTCCTGCCATTTGCCCTGTGTGTCCTCTCCTATCTTTGGCTGTGTTACTTCAGCTCTGTTTGGGCCCCACAGTTTTCATTCGACGCATATGAAGCTCAGCTTTAGCTTAAAATTTTTCAGATAAAAGTCAAACAGTGAATTTTAGCTTACCAAAGTTGATCCTGGATGCGGAACAGTGCACCTTTGTTAACATCCTAGACATTAAACGACTAACTAGGACATATTCCTACACTATATTCAAGTTGTCATATGATCCAGAGATAGAAAAGTTCTAGTTCAGGGGTCTGATTCCTATTGCTTCCAAATAAATAAACAAATAAATAAATAATTCTAGGTAGTATTTATCTTCCTGATATATCCCAAATCTAAGATGAGGTGTCCTGGGATCTATCCCATTTTTTTTACAGTGAAGGAGGGCCATAAGAAAAACCATTCTGTCCAGTAATTATGAAACAAACTATGTTGCCCTCATCTACCAAACAATCCTCATGCTTTTTAATCACGCTGATGGCTTAAAGAATAAATATTACATAACTAAAAATATTTTGTGCATCTAAGTTCACACTGATTCCTCCAATTATATACTATACTAGTCATAAGACATAATTACTCTCATTTAGGAGAATGTTTGCAGTTCTGGATTTTGTCTCTTAAAAAAAGTGCCTGG
>NW_008358488.1:230008-295820 GCF_000622305.1 Nannospalax galili
ATGCACTAACAGTTCTAGCGGCACCTCACATATCACCGTATGTCTTCTTGGGCTGTGGCGTTTCTTCTGTTTAAAGTAAGATTACATATTTGTCTGTCAGTCTTTCAAAAAAAAAAAAAAAAGTTCTGTATTTTCTAGACACTGAATGATGCTCTTTGCTGCATCCAGGTTTCCACTTCCCCATCCACCACCCCCACCCAGTGGTCGGGTTGGGACCTAGGGACTCACAAGTGCTGGGCAAGTACTCCTACACTCAATCGAATCCCCAGCCCCCCAGCCCTGGTTTTCTCCTTTTATTCACACTACTTATGTTAATTAGGGAGCATACATATTACAAAGGAAAAATAATGACTTGATTTGCCAAATTTAAAGCATACTCCATCTCAACTACCCCAACCCTTCCTAAATAGTGGTCTAACCAAATCTCTAGCTCCATTGCTAAAATTCACATTTCCCTTATTATATCTCATACATTAAATTCTCTGCTTAAAGGACTAAAGCCCAATGCCCCAAACACTTATTTCTACAAATATAATTTAGAATTGATTTCTTCAAGTTTTACTGTCCTACTATCATAATTCTATGGACTCCAACATCTTTGATGAAATTATCCTAGGTGTGGGTCACATTTTCCTAAGTCATTCATTGCCCAAACCTTATCCTCCCCAAATGATTTACAGTGCAGTCACACGCCCTCTTTAGTATTACTAGTTTTGAGCTGTGCTTCCTGAAGAGAGTGATAAAGCTACTGTCTGTGGCCGGGCATGGTGGTGAACCCAATTCCAGCATTTGGGAGGCAGAGACAGATAGCTGTGAGTTCTAGGCCAGCCTGGTGTACCAGAGAGTTCCAGAATAGCCAGGGCTACCTAGGGAGACCCTTTCTCAAATCCACTATCTAGTATAAAGACTCCCCCTGGTGCCAGGGCAATCTCTCCTCCTCGTCCTCCTCGTCCTCCTCGTCCTCCTCCTCCTCCTCGTCCTCCTCCCCCCTTCTCTCTCTCTCTCTCTCTCTCTCTCTCTCTCTGCAAATCCAAGCAAATCCAGTGTTTGTCTCATCATACATGCATTCATAGAGCAAGCGATCATTTTCTCTTTCTTTTTGAGGACTCTGTTCAGTGTGAATAAAAACAGTAAAGTTCAGTTGAAGGAGAATAAGAAACTAGCTTTCAATAACATAGACACAGAAGCTGTTCCAGTTATAATTTACTGCATATCTACAATGCTTTATGATATGAATGGCACTGGACACATTGTTATGCCAGTTTCTAGTGCCATGGGACTTTAGATGACCTTCATCATCTGTTTAAAGGACAAAGTCTATGGCCTGCTGCCATCAAAGAAAAGAATTAATCAATATAAGGAATTTCACAACTTTCCACATCCTATTAGATGCACTGGTGGTCAGAACTTTATTATTACTATTATTATTATTATTATTTCTAATACCTAGATTAAGAAGATTTCAGAAGCCAACCTCAGAAACTGTTTTTGTCTTTGTTTTGAGACAGGATCTCACTACATAGCCCAGGCTGGACTGGAATGTATATGTAACCCAGGCTGGACTCCAACTCATCCTGCCCCATTCTCCCAATGCTGAAATTGACCTCAGAAAACAATTTAGTAATAAAACATTCCACACTTGGGGGGTGTAGCTCAGTGCCTAGTAGGATAAGTCCTGGATTTGATGCCCAACCCTACAAGGAGATAAAGAAACACGGAAATAAGCATTCCCTCAGAATTGGGGAATTTTCTTCCCAGTCACTCATGTGGGTATGAATATGGAGGTCAGAGATGACATCGGATGTCTTTTTCATTGCTCTCCACCTTGTTTTTGAGACGGGGTCTCTCACTGAACCTGGAGCTTACATATTTGGCAAGGCTGGCTGGCCAACTAACCTCCGAGATCCTCCTGTCTCCCTGCTCCCCAGTGCTGGGTTACAAGCATTTGCTATTGGGCCCATCTACTTTTTGTTCAAGTTCTGGAATATTAAACTCAGGTCTTCATGCGTACACAGCAAACATTTTACCCTCAAGACATCTCCCCAGCCGACATGCCCCTTCATTCTTTCATGTCAGGACCAGTGTCAGAAAAATGGTGGTTACAGAGCTGATAGAATGGGGAGAAATGTGATGCTTGCATTCTGACTTGCACACATTTTGAACAGGGCCACCACAGAAGCCTGGCTTCTGAGCTGTTTCTTCCATTTGGAAAGGGATGATTTATTTTGGCAAAACACTAAGTTTGTGTTGGAAGCTGATGAAAGCATAAAGCATTTGCTACATAAGCCTCATATCATGAGTTCAATCCCCAGGACCCACATAAAGGTGGAAGGAGAGAGCCTACTCCACAAAGTTGCCCTGTGACCTCCACACAATATATAAAAGGAAGCTTGAAACAATTTTTTAAAATTAAGTTGAATCCAAAGAACTCAAGTATAAACTGGGAAAATCCCTAGCTTGCTGAGTTCTCACAATTTCAAGCATTTCTTAAGCCTTGATACTCTCCCTCGCTGATTCCTTTCTGGTCACACAACCAAACTTCCCTGGACTCCAGCAACATCACCAGCTCACAGCAGCACCATGGCAGCCAGCTGACAGGCACACATCCTGTCACCACCCTCCCGACCCAGGCAGCTCTCTCAGCTCCCTACTCTTTGCTTACTGGGTTGGGGTTCTCTGCCCACTTGCAGTATCCAGGGGAACCTTGCATGATAGCTTGAGTGCACTAAATCTTCATATTAGTCCCCTCAGTCCCCCCTCTTGGTAAACCTTGATGCTGGCTTTGTTCTCTTTTTCTCAAGCATGACAAACAAGTGGTTTTTCTTTTTCACTTTAATGGTTCTTTCAACAAAAAGAGGGTAGTTCAGGGCTTTCCCCAAGGCTGATAGGTGTTTGTGTTTAATGAGGTTTTTATTATACTATATTGGCTTCCCTGAAAAGAAATTACCAGCAGCAAACAGCTGATAATAGAACCAGGCTGGAAGAAACAATAACCAAAAGGGACAAAAATTAGTGCTGCAGCAGATGCATATGCTGTACTGGGGGGATTAAATGCCACTTCCCTTTTCCCTTGGCCACCATTGTGCTAGAAAAACAGTGAGTGTGGGCACTTATGTGCCAGTTCTGTGTGTGCAGAAAGATATGGTTATAGATACAGACTCAGCTAAACTACCATCTGTGGAGGAAGAAGAGTGGAGAGCCCAGTCTAGACAAAGATGAGTGAGGCTCAGAGTGCGGGGTTTACAAGGGCTGGTCGGTTACCATGGAAACTAATTGGAGCTAATAAGTAAAAAGACATTTTAACTGTGGGAACAGAATAGGAGGGGCTATTCTCCAATATCACCGTTACCTACAATTAATCTTTCATTTTAGGAGTGTCCTGACTTAATTCCTAGGATGAAGCAATTCCCTTTGCACAGAGCTTCACCCGGTCCCCGCTGACTTTAAAATGCTGGATATCAGCTTTTAAAATGCACTGTATTTTAAGTTTTAGATCTTTCAAGACAAAATCAATTTCACTTTTTTTTTCCCCCTTAAAAAATAAACTGTTTGCAGATGGTAAGGAGAAAGCAAGAGAAGTCATGGAAAATTCTTAACTTCTAAACTGACAGTGCTGAGCAGGAAAGCTGGCCGGGGAGCCGGGGAGCGGGGGAGCCAGGGAGCGGGGACCTGAGCCTGCAGCTCCAGCTTCAGGCTTTGCTTTGAGTTGATTTTTCCTAACAAAAGCATTTCAGCACAAGGGAAAATGTGTCTTCGTGGACTCATTTTACAACTCGTTTGAAAGGTAGCACACACAGCCCCTGTGGCAGAAGAGAGGAGAGAGCAGGCGCTGGTAGAATCAGGGCCTATTGCATCCTTGTACGCTGCATTTTAAAGCTGTTAAGCAGGATGGATAGCCGAAGTGATAATAAAAGAGAAATAACAACCAAGGTGTAATAAAAAAGTCTACCAGGAAGCATAGAATAAAATGTCCACGTTTAAAAGCACTAAGCACTTTGAACAATAGTGTTAGAGCTGGGACCTCTTGGGAAATGTATTGTAGAAGGTAGGTTACAGGCCTGGGGTGGATAAAACATTGATTTAACACCTTTACAGTTTCTTAAGTTTTACTTTCCTAACTCAATTTACAGTTAAAGAGTATGCAAACTAGTTTAACAATGTCTCTGGGCCCTGGGGGGGGGGTCCAATATATATGCAATTGAGGCAATCCAGACATGCTGACTGAGGCCTGGTTGGATTAACCATCAACCCCCTCCTCCAGAAAAAGAAGAGAAAATAAAATTGCCCCACAGTAATTGGCACTATTAAATTTTTATGGTGCCCCAGGGAAGCGTGAGGCCTGTTGGCCACTTGCTGTTGTTGAAAATGTCTGTGTTGGTTATGTCGCTGGATTTGGGTGAATGGGAGTCAGCAGTTTAGTAAATTCGTTATATATTGTGAAACAGACACCTCATAATCACTTTTGGGAAGAAAATGGGCAAATGAAATCCTGACTCTCACCTCTAAGTCCTCCACTCCCCTCCTTCTCTATAACCCAGAAGTGGGAGGGGGAAATCACTATATGATAATAATTACCACCCTTATCCTGTGCTTCGAAAACTTGTACCAGAAGTAATTTTTAGGCATCTTACTATAATACCACACAAAAACTCAAAACAAAAAAGCAGATCAAGTCAATGTTGCTTCTTACATTTTTATGAAAAAATTTTTTGTGACATTGGTACCCCAAGCATTGGCTATTTATAATGCAGATTTTAATGCTTTAGGTAAGTTTAAACCTTTTTTTTTTCCTAAGTGATCATCTTCTCACCTAGAAACACAAAAGGTGCAGTATTTATAATGTTAGTTTACAACAGACACTGTGAGGGAGCAGGTGGCATTTAAATTTCCTCTTTACTCTTTAAAGTGATCCAAATTCCTTAGATGTCTGATGGAATTTTTGAAAAGATAAGATTTTTAAGTCATGTAATAAGAATAACCATTTTCTGATTCAAGTTATCAGTGTAATTAGTTTTATAAGAGTTCAGAGAACTAAAAAAAAAAAAAAAAAAGTTGCACATAAGAAAGTATTAAAATGACCAAAAACTGAAAACATTTCAAAGCAAAACTGTTAATGAGCTGCTTGAGCTGTATGGACATTATAAGCGCAATTAACTAGAAGCCAATAAAAATAATCAATGGCAGAGTGCAGCCTCTGGTACCAAGAGCTCTCACAAAGAGATGTCTGTGGAAGCAGCAAGTGATTAAAATGCCACCTCTATCTAGGGGAGTTCGTGCTGTTTTACAGAAGTAGAAACGAAAATGATTTTTATTGACTATCTCTGAAGTTGAGCCAGTGAGACCCCGCCGGAGAGCCCTGTGTGAAGAGAAGTTTCTGCCCTGAGCTGCGCCCCCCACCAGAGCCCTTCCAGGAATGTTGAAGGCAGCCACCCCGAAATCAAAAGGAGGTAGGAGTTTGGATGTCAAAATGTAGATGTCACATTTCAGTGCAAACTACTCCCACATTTAACACTTTATCAGCATGACAAGACGAATCTTTTATCTCCTGAGGGTTGGAGGGGGGGAGTGACTTGCTGAGGAGATTACCCTCAATAGATGAGCTGTAAAAGATTTTTAGTGTTTCTGGGCATCCTACCGAGAGTCCCCACTGCCCCCCCCCCCCCCAGGAGCACAAGGACTTGTGAAAAGTAACGCACAACTGGCCACCAGAATAATTCATTCCCTCTACCTTCCCCGCGGCACCTCCCACTCCTCCTCTTTTTTATAGCAGTCCTTTCTCTCCAAAAATCTCAGGTTACTTGACTGGGAGTTCTCAGACCTCCCGTTCCAGCCCAGCCCTCAGCCTCCAATCCGTAAGAGACACCCAGCCCCAGCAATTGGATTGGGCAGCCTGTCTTGACACAGCACTGTGCTTGAGGACGTGTTTCAACAGATGGTTGGGGTTAGTGTGTGTCATCACATTCGAGTGGGGATTAAAAGAAGGAAGGCTGCCTTGCTGGAGCTGTGTGGTCTTCTACAAGTGAGAGTTGCAGGCAAATCCAAGTACTTTGCTTTAGGGGAAGAAGGGGAGGAATTCATTTTCAGCATTCACAAGAAAAGCCGTGTTTTCAGGTAAAGTAAAAGACCTTGAATGCCTCTCTCTCCCCCTCTGTCTCTCTCTGTCTCTCTCTTGCTGTAGTTTGGAATGGAATGCTAGCCCAGCACACTTGTCAAAGCCAGTGGTTGCCGTTCTATCAATGTTTCTATTGTACGGCTGACAGATAACAGGGCACGCAGCTCCAGCTCGGCTGTCTTTATAGAGCTAACACTTCTCGTGCCTTGCTTTTGAAGGTGTAGCTAAGAAACTGTCTTTGGGAGCCGTGGTGCCCTTTGAGATCCCGTTATAGACACAAAACAGTAGCTGCAAATTGCTCGTCAAGGATGGACGAGGCCAAGAAAGCATTTTGTTTTAGCTTTCGCAATTAGAGTTCACTTTGAAGCTGTTGCGTTCCGCTACTCAATTCGTATAGATTCTTTAAAGAGCCTATGATTGGGTTGCTGGCAGAGATGGAAATGCTTTGTTAACCGATTTGTGCAAGGTAGACTGGGTCTGATGGGTGATGGAGCAAAAGTGGCTTTTAAACATTATGGGAGATTGACTGTAAAGTCTGAGAACTCCTTAGGAGAACGGGACTGGCTACACCCCCCACCACACACACACACCCCGTGCAGCCAGTGGGTCAGCTCTGAAACAAACAAAAATGCTTGAAGCTGGAAGAAAGCAGAGGAAGGAGGAAAACGCTCTTAACATAGCCCTGTCGCAGCTGCAGGGGGAGCAGATGGAGGTAATTCATTTGCAGATCTGTGTGTGAAAGTTTTACAAGTCATGGAAAACTAAGTAGCCTATCTGGAATGGATCATTAAAGTCACTACATTTATAGGTTTTAAACAGTGTTAATTAAATGTAAATAGATGTTCAGCCTTGGTTATAAACAAATAAACACAAAGGTTTTAATTACAAATTAGTCATTGGAAATTAATGGTCATCCGGGTGCTGAGCAGTACTGAGTTGTCATCTGATGTGTGAGTAACTGCTCTGCCAAAATCACCCACCAGGATTAAATTGAACAGAATAGAACAAGGAACATTAGATGCGAAGTCTCACTTGTGGCACTAAAAATTTTTTTTAAAAAGCCTTTCAAATCGATGCCTTAGTTTTCTAAGGATTGAAATATGAAATTTTCGTTTATCAAATGTTTGAACAAGATGGGTGAGTTTAGTTACTTCTTTCACTGCCCCAAAAGTCTGACTTGCTTTTTGAAAAGCGGTCATATACCTGTGGTGTACCAGGGCCCAGCTCCTCCAGGGCCTGCACATTTGGGAGAGAAACCCAACCTGGTCCTTACCCTTTGCAGGTGAGTGATTTTTCTGCATAGCATTGCATCTGAGCTGTTCTGAAGTATGAGCTGTGTAGTTGGCTGAGTTACAGAACTGATGCCTAGTGCTTTGTGATTTTTCCTATTCAGCTACATTAAGATGTCTCTAGAATTCTGTTTCAGTTCATTTACGCCCTATGTATTTATTGCAGTCATCTAGCTGATGTGTTTTAAAATCTTAGTTTTTTGGTTTTTTTAAGACTAAGACAACCTGGCTGTACAGTGCTTAGATAAGACTCAGGACGTTCTCTGAGTGTAGTCTGAAACCCTCATCAGTGAGAACATAGTCTCACACCAGGCAGTGTCTGACCCAGGATTTTCTGATTTCCAATATTACATAACAAAACGAAATAGGACTTAGTTCATAAGCTGAAGCCTTTTGGAATTCCAGTCATTCCAGTTTAGCTTTGCAATGCAACTGGGGCTTTAAAAAATGAGAAGAGAAAAAGAGGCTAGAATCGCATAGTGTGTCAGGGTCAGAGCCACCCATACGGCATGGAGCAGGTCTAGAGTGGACTGGCAGGCCATTTGGCACCACTATAGAATTATTTCAGAACAAAATAAAGTCCCCCTCACAGGGTGAATTTCTCCTCAGGAGCTATCCTGAGATGGTATTCTAACAAAGGTAAGGTATTGTTTAGAAGACCCACAAGAGCCCCATGAACTCCTGTGGTGGAGCCTCATCACAAGGCTGCCTGTTCAGGAGCTAGATGAGAATCCCATCATCCTACCCACATGCGTGAAGGATGCAGGACACCAGCCAGACAAGAAATGTTGAAACATAGTAAATTCACACCTTGAAGAGGCAAAAATATGTTTTTGTCCCCCTAACAAAGTACTATAAAATAACTATGAACTGAAAGGGCTTACCAAAAAGACAGTTTCTTGTCAAAATCCGAATCTACCCTGTCCAGATGGTAAACATTGAGAGACTTCTTCTTTATGGTGACTTCTACATACCTCAGTTTGACATTCAGTTTCTTCCTGACAGCACTGTGCTGGTAATACACATGAAGCTGCCATCAGTATTCTAACAGCTGTAAAAGTGTTTGAACACACAGGGATCCCTCTCAGGAATAGGGAAAATAGCCTGAGGGGATGGGGTTCTGTGTGCCCTGTTGTTGTGTCCTTATCTAGATTTGAGTTAAGGTAACATTTCTGAGAGGTGACCTGAAAACTTGATTCATGAAAGTTACAAACTTCATTTTTATGATGGAGGAGAATTACTGAAATACATTCATCAAGGTATTGACAGAATGCAGGTTAAGTGGGGCCCTTCATCAAGATGCTAAAGGAGGTCTATTCTGCTTCCTTCTGGGGAAATTTATGGGATATCAGATTGTTGTGGTATTTCCACTGTCATCGTACAGACAAGTGGCAAGTGTGACACTTTTCCTTTACTGCCTGTGACTAGAGTAATGTTTGGGATTTAAAACATCCCTGTTCCTTCCAATCACATAGCAGGATTCTGGTACTGAGCTCTACATAGCACTGAGATTTCTCCACCTTTGCTGGATGTATCAGGCCAGCTAATGGGGTCAGGTCGAGACATCTGGTACTTTTTTTCTACATGAAAAACTGCACAGAGCACAGAATAAATTTAAGGAGATTACAGTTTTTAAAAGCTTCTCTAAGTAGATTATTGTTTTATCACTATTAACATTGGGGAAAAGGGCTCATATACAAAAATTAACTCCGGTCATATGATAAACTCACCTTTACTTTAGGCAAAATCTTGAAAAAAAATGAAAGAAGGTATTTTTTCAGGGAAAAAAATGCACTAAAATATGTTTCCTGTTTGAAAATATTTTCAATTCAGCCTCAGCATGCTGGCAAGGAAGGGAAAAAGCCTGTCAACCCCATCCTCTCAGTTCTCCTGCTCCAATATTCCCCTCCCTTCAAAAGCCAAACTGTCATCAATTCCTGTGAGTCCTTTCTTTAAAATGTTGTCCACATCTGGCCCACAGCTACTGCCCCAGTACAGTGATCCTTTCACATGCGGGCTGCTGGAACAGTCTCCTGACTGGTCCTCTTTGTCACCGTTTCTCTTCGTGTGTGTGTGTGTGTGTGTGTGTGTGTGTGTGTGTGTGTGTGTGCGAGCACGCTAGATTGAACCCAGGGCCTCATGTCTATAAAGCCACATGTTCTTCCACTAACCTATACCCTCAGATATACTGACCCACCAGGAGAAGCACCACTTTTAAATAAATGTGAAATTGTCCCAAATCAAGATGGAGTACTAGATGAAAAAGTCCATCTGCTTCTGCTTCCTGTGATGGTTGTGATTGTTACATTTGTTAGCTTCCCCTCCATCACATCAAATGCCAGCCTATAACCTTAGAGCTGGAAGGTATAGGTTTTGGGTACAAATGAGCCAAGCCCATGGTCTACTCCACAGACCATATCCCTTAGCTATGTGGCCTTGGACAAAGAAACTAACAATGGTTAGTTGTACATCTGTAAAAATGGATATGGGAGTACTTAGCTTACAGTGCTCTGAAGAAAACACTCCACGTACCTGGCTCAGTGCAGATCCAATACTGGATGGCAAATATGGGAGAATGCTGACAGTTACGTACATGGATCTAGATCTTGGGTGCAGGAACATGTTTGTCTCTGTTAAGCCGATCGTTCATTCTACGTAGTCATGGGGCCTTCCTTTTTAGCCTTTCCTTCTGCTACCAAAAACAGGGGCTAACGGAAGAGGGAGGGATGGAGGGGAAAAGTGAAGGGCTTTTGGCAGTAAGGAATTTGCAGCAAGTGGAGCTGATGGATCTGTAAGGACAACACTGAGAGTTGGTACATGCTGCTTGGAGGACCAGAGTCCTGGGCTCTGCACTAAAGATAATAAAGAGCAGGGCTAGCTAGCCACAGTGGATCATTCTCAAGCTCATGTGCTACTTTGCCTTCCTTCTGGCATGCTGTTAAAAAAAGAAAGGAAGAAACTCTGTGGAGAGTTACGTTGTGTTTCCAGAAGTCATTAGTTAAGAAACCATTTGGGTGACAAGGGACCTTCACCTCCAAAACAAGTTTAACACAAAGCCAAATGCAGTTAGCTTGAGTTCTTGCCTGTTCCTACCAGAAAGCACAGAACCTCCCATTGGTATCTTCCCCTGGAACGGAAATGACCAAGAAATTCCCTCACACATCATTAAATGGCACTTATCAAGTACGTTTGTGAACACTGGTCATTCAGCCCATTTTCAGGATCTTAGGATAGGTCAAAGGATCTCCTTTCTGCCTTTATCATCTTGGCTACCCTGTGCTGAGCCAGGAAAAGGACAAAAACTGGATCAGATGCCCATCCCAAAGAACATAAGGCAATCCCGAGGATCACCCTTTCTGGCAGACTTGTATGTAGAACTTTGAAAGAGAAGTAACAAGCTACTTGAATCCATCTTCAGCTGAACCAGCCAAGCCAGTCTACTTTGTCCTCAAAATGAATGGTCCATTCACTCCCAAATAATAATGTACTAAAGTTCCATTAATGGTTTTTTTTTTTTTTTTTTTTTTTTTTTTTAAAAAAAGGCCCCTCTCTACCTTCAAAGTTGAAACCTTGTTTGGTTTGGTTTGGTTTTGACAAAATCTTCCAATGTAGCCCAGGCTGCTCTCAAACTCATGATCGTCCTGTCTCAGCCTCTCAAGCTCTGGGATTACATACAGACTTGTGCTATCACACCCATCTTCATACCTTTTATTATGCCCCAATACTTGTTTTCCAACACAGGTACACATCTGTAAGAAATGATTTCTGTGTTTCTAAAGTGTGAATCCAAGGGACACAGAGATGTACCTCCATTTAACCAAGGTGCAGACTGTGCAGACTGTGTTTCTGTATGAGAAGTTTTCATTGTGAAACAGCAGAGTCTCCCAAAATTGAACTGGAAATTTCATGTCCTACAAATTCCAACACGCGGTTAGGACTCAGTGGCTGGAGATGTTTTGGAATTGGCAAGAGCCAGGTGGGTCTTGTTAAAGAAGATTGTCCTGAGAGGCTCAATGGGCTAAAAAAGAAAGTACTTTCCATACAAGCCTGGCAATCTGAGTTCAATCCCCCAAACCCACATAAAAATGGAAGAAGAGGACCAACTTTCAAAGATTGACCTGTGATAACATACATTAAACATATATGCACACATACACCAATAATAACAATAAATAAAATTAAAGAACATTCTCCAAGGGTATAGTAGTACTTGGGAAACTGAGGCAGGAGGATTTTTGTAAGACAAGTGCATTGTTATAAAAATATAATTTGAATTTTCTGTTCCTATGAGATTAGCTGTAGCTAGGTATGATGGTTCACGTCTATGATCTCAACACTCATGTGCTGAGGAAGAAGAATCAAGAGTTCAAGGGCAACCTGGGCTACATAACAAGTCTATCTCAAAAATTTTTAATTAAAAAAAAATTTTTTTAAGGGGGGCTGAGAGATGACTCAGCAGTTAAGAGCTCTTGCTGCACTTGCAGAAGACTTAGGTTTGGTTTCCAGCACCCACATGGTAACTCACAACCACCTTTAACTCCAGTTCCAGGGGATCTAATGCCCTCTTTTGGCCTCTACAGGCTCCTATACATACATGGTACATATACTCATACAGGCTCATACACATGCATATAAAAAGCATCTTAAAGTAAAAAAGGGGACATGATACAGTTTTTTTCTCTATTTCCATGTAGTTTTGCTTTTATTTTTCTTGTTTTTAGTTTTAACCCATTGTTAGATTATCAAGGCCCAAGTCTTACCTGATTTACAAATTGCAGTTGTGAGACACTAGTTCTGTTGTTATCATTAGATGAACTAGTCTTTTTTCTACTTGACTGTGGGTTTTCCTGTCTGTAACCAGCATTACTCATCCATCCAGCTCTTACACTTCAGAAACTACAAAGGACACATGAAACACAACTGTCTCAAGAACTCAGGAAAATCCTGTTATTTCCTTTATGAAAATAGTCTTAATAGCATCCAAACTACATTTCTACCAATTTTTTGGAGCAATAATATCGTATCCCTACTGGAAACTTCAGTTACAGTTTTTCAATTTTCAACTTTTTTTTTTTTTTTTTTTTTTTTTACTGAGACAGGGTCTCCCTGTAGCCCCAGCTGGCCTGGAACTCACTATGTAGACCAGGATGGTCTTGAACTTGCAGAGATCCTCCTGCCTCTGCCTCCCACATGCTGGGATTAAAGGCGTATACCACCACACCCAGCCCAATTCTCAACTTTTGTGGCATAATGTTCTAACCCATATAGCACTTGCTATATTAATTTCAAATGAAAGTTACTATTAGACTATTAAAAGTTGTAAGCTATACTGGAATCATGGCAAGAAAGAAAGGATTAATGTATTCAGAGTGCGTATTTATTGATGCTGCTTTAGAAATGTGTACCTGTGGACATTATCTTCAAATTCGTATCACTATTTTGGCTTAGCACCAAGTCACTTTTCTAGAATGTAATGTGCTCTCTAAATAGACGTCCTGCCCATATAAAGTCTCCTCAACCTCAACCTGCCAATAATCAGTCATCTCCAGATACAATGCCTTAGTGGACAGATGGGCTCTGCAGCATCCAGGAATTTGGGGATGTTCAGCTTTTAACTTTCATCTTACAAGAAGCACATCCCAGAAGGAGAGGTCCTCAGAAATCTTGTCCTGCTTCTCTCTCCCAAGAGCTTCATGCCGGCAATAGAAAAGAATGTGTTCTGGACATGGCAGATAATAAAATTCTACATATATAATATTTTTTACTTGGCACACATGGAGGCTTCATGTGCATTACTGAATTCTTTCCCAAGGACCCCTGTATTTGGTAAGGAGATTTGGAGGTGCATTCTTTATGAAACAGTTCAAAATCTTCTTTCCAGCACTGGAGTCAGTGTTCTAACAAATCGACAGCATGCCTCCTAACTAGAATCAAAGCCAAAATGAACAAGTATGAAAGGCCTTAATGGCCATTAACTTCCTCTGTGTGTGTGTGTGTGTGTGTGTGTATGTGTGTGTGTGCACGTGTGTGTGTTTGTCTTTTTGAGAGAGGGTCTTCTAGCCCCAGCTTGCCTAGAACTTGCTATGTAGACAAGGCTGGTCTTGAACTCACCGAGATCCTCCTGCCTCTGCCTCCAAAGTGCTGGGATTAAAGGCATGCGCCAGGACACCCAGCCTTGTATGTGAGAGAGAAATAAAAACTAACACTTTCCCTGAAGGAATATCAAGGTTAGCTATGAGAAACACACACACACACACACACACACACACATTTTCAGTAGTAGCACATAGAAAATTGTGGTTCTGTGTCAGTTATTAGTACTAACTAAATAAAAGGGCTGTCAACAGAGCCCCCTATTGGAGAATTTGGAACCTGAGCTTGGCAGGACTTGGTTCAAGGTCCATATTGCAAATGGATCAAAACAGGATTCAGTTCCAGCACTTCTGAGCTGCTACATTTAAGGACAACTTATTTACTTTTCTTTTACACAGTTTCCTTGTCTTTAAAATAGGGATATGATCATTGCTTACCATGGTACATTGTAGGTACCCAAAGATCTGAATTTTTTCCCTAGGTGGAGAAAAGGACCATTTAAGCTGAGACATGACATTAAATTGGCAAGTCATTTTCAAAGTTAATGACTCAATTGAAGTGTTTGTGTTTGCAGATTTGTATTTACAGTGAAGGGAATCACTTACGCAAAGAGAAGGAGGAAAGGACAAAGAAGAAGAAGAAAAAGAGTGATAGAAGAAAGAGACCAAAAAGAGGAGAAAGGTTATATTTGCCTCTGTTCTGCATTCTATGTACTTGCCATAGTTAAACCAGGTCAGATCCTAGACTATCCAGAGACATCAGAGAGGTTGGTATCTACAGTTAAACAGATGCTTTAAGAAGGAGAGAGAGGGGCCCTGTAAGGTGGCTCAGCAGTTAAAGACACTTGTTGCATGGGCCTGGAAACCTGAGTTTGATCCCCAGATTGCACATAGTGGAAGGAGAGAATTGACTCCTGAGACCTGTCCTCTGACCTCCTCACATATACGCCATGGTGTGTGCATGGCCATCCAATAATAATTTTTAAAATTTGGTAATTAAGAAAAAAGAACAACCGACAACAGAAAAGATCTCCAAAGTGCAAATAATGGTAATTTAAAAGGGTATTCCCACTGATATAGTGACAGTGAAGAAGGGGGTAGAAGCATTATTAAAGAACTAATGATGGAGCCAGGCGTGGTGGCCCATGCTTGCAGCCCCAGTGCTCAGGCAGTGGATACAGGAGGATGTGAAGTTCTTGATCAGTTTGGCAACTTAGCAAAACTCTGTCTCAAAACAAAACAAAAATAAAAATAAGATAAAGAAGTAAATAAGAAATCAATTGTCAAACTTGGTCACATACAGAGCAAAGATGACACCAACCCTAGGACACAAGGCAGTGCTGGTTTCACTTAAGGAAACAGGATTGCAAGCAGTAGAATGCCATTTGGCAGCACCACAGATTTCCAGACTGACAGTGGTTATTGTGTGATGGAGGTTTATTTGTTTCAGGTTACACTTGGAATGATTTTAAAATGAAAATAGTAAAGAATGAAATGTAAAGAGTATAAAGAATGAAATAGTAAAGAATGAAAATAGTAAAGAATAAAATGAAATTGTAAAGAATCTAATATTAAGCATCTGAAATGCTTAATAATAGAGTTCAAATAGATAGAGTCCAATTCTGATCACTGATAGATATTAGACAGAATATGTACAACTGATGTTAAAAGGACTAAGACGTTCCTACTTAGTTAAAAAGAATTTTTTTTCAGAGCAAGTAGAAAAAGAGAAAAAGGAGGAAGGGGAAGAAGAAGGGGAGGAGGGAGAGAAAGAGGAGGAAGCGTGAGGGAGGAGGAGAATGTCAGGACAAGGAAAATTCTAGTGTTTTTAACTTTAGGGAAATAATGAACTTCAAGTCAGAACACCAAACTGCTTCTGTAAAACACCTGTAATTCTCTTCTTTCAGATAAGAGAATGCTGGTAGAAAGGGATGTAAAGTTTTAAGAGAGTCCAGAGGCAAAAAGAGATGAAATATTTAAGTTGCTTCTGCTCATAAACCTTCAGATTTGACCATGGAACAGCTTGATTGATAGCCTCTTACAGAATGCATGAATGACATATTTTATAAATGATATACAGACTCACAGACTCCTTTCTTCACTATAAAAATTTTTTTAAATGTTACTTGGTACATAGTAATTGTACATATTCATGGAGTAAAGCATGACATTTTGACACATGTGTGCAACACACAATGGTCAAATCAAGGCAGTTAGCAGACAGCATGATTCTGAATTTTAAGGTTTGGGCAAAGCCAACCTGGAACTCCGTATGGCCTTGGAATTCCTTATCCTTCTGTCTCTACCTCCTTAGTGCTGTGATTATAGGCATTCACCACGGTGCCTCCTTTATGTGGAACTGGGGATTGAACCCAAGGTCTCAAACCCAGGACTTTGTGCATGCCAGGCAAGCACTCTACCAACTAAGGCCTGTTTTTCCAGCTCCCAGCAAGTGATTCTCTATTCCTCTGTGTGCTTTTTTTTTTTTCCTGTCCTGCTTTTTGTCATTGTCTCTTCAAATAGAAGAGCCATTCTGTAGTGAGGTATCAATCTAATCCAATGGACAGATTTTAGGGTTAGCTGTTGATTTCTTGAGGACGATTGTGTCATCCATGTCCTATTCTTTACACTGTGTGCTGGGGGCCCCAAAGAACCATGAATCTTGAGCCATGAGGATTTGTAACTGAGATGTATTTCTTTCATTTATTATTTTTACTTACATGTTATCAGTGTTTCACCTGTATGTATGTATGTGTACCACATGTGTGCCTGGTGCCCATGAAGGCCAGAAGAGGGAGTCATATGTCCCGGAACTGGAGTTACAGATGGTTGTAAGGCCACCATGTGGGTGCTGGGGCCTGAACTCATGTCCTCTGCAAGAGCAGTACATACTCTCTACCACTGAGCCATCTATCCAGCACCTGAACTGTATTTCTGACAGTGGAAATAGCACTGATTGTGGAGACCTGACAGCACTTTGGTTCCTTAAAAGGGACTTGGGTTCCAGTCAAGTTTTTAATGAAGAATTTGGCCTGGATTGTTTTATACAACTGAGTGCTCTGAATCAAGTCTTTGGTTCCTTTGGGAGAAATGTCAGCCAAAGTCTCAGCACCTGTAATCTAGTTCTCACTCAGAGTTTCTGGGCATGAGGGCTTAATTGACATGAGCCAGTTTATATTTGAAAACCAGTAATGGCTGGCAACTGAACTAATGAGACATCCAGTGCAATGAACCAAGGGCAGAAGACTCAATACACAAGCGCCACAGTTAGATCGATAAACATCACATGCAGCCAGCGTGCAGGACTGAGATGCACAACCTCACACTGGGTGGCTTCATCCCACACCCACTTAGCTCAACAGGCAGACATCCTCGTAGGGAGATGACAAGATGAGGTAATGGAACATGAGCTGATATCCCTGAACTTCTTTTTTGAAACTAGGTCTCATGTAGCCCAGGCTGACCTCGACTTCACTGTGTAACCAGAGATAACCTTGAACTTCTGATCCTCCTGCTGCTAGCTCACAAGTGCTAGGATCACAGGTGTGTACAACTTCACCCAGTTTCTTGAACTTTTAATTTTCAGATTTCAATTCTGAATTGTACTCCTGCATGTCAAGTTTCTAGACTTGTCTATCAGAGTTACAAAGACCTTGAATTAGAGAAGTAGAATTTGTTAAGGAGGAGGGGAGGAGGAGGAGGAGGAGGAGGAGGAGGGGGAGGAGGAAGAGAATGAAGATATGGCAGAAAAAGAATACTAATGCAGCCAAAATACATTCTGAAATAGACTCACTCCTGACACAAAAATAAGGACAGAAAACAGAAAAAAAAAAAAAAAAAAAAAAAAAAAAAAACACAAGAGCTTCCATGCTGGACTGGGGAGAGAGCTCCGTTGGCTAAATGCTTGCTTTGCAAGTATGAAGACTTGAGTTTGACCCCCAGAACCCATGTTTTTTTTTTAAAAAAAAAAAGGTTGAATACAGTGGCATGTGCTTTTAATCCCAGTGCTGGAGAGATGGAGACAGGTGAATCCTTGAGGCTCACTGGGCTGGCTCAGTCAGCCTCACCCACTTGGTGAGCTCCAGGCCAGTGAGAGACCATCTCAAAAACAAGGTGGACCATACCCAAGAAATGACACAGAAGGTTGTCCTCTGACATCCACACTCACGTACACACTTAGCCACTTGCATATGCCTGAACATGCACATACCACACACACAAAATAAAGCCTTCATATTGAACACTTGCTACTCAGATTAGCCATTTTACTCCTAGATTATCGGTGGATCTTCCAGTCCAGTCTAGTCTAGTCCAATTCAGTCCAGTCTATCACAACAGCAGTCACAGAAGTCTGGAAGCGCAGGTAGTCCTGAATTGCTGCTGCCACTCCAGAGCCCTCATCTGCCTCTTGGTTTCATGTAAATATTTCACTGGGCAAATAATAAGCTAAAATACATACTTCGTTGTTTCCTTGAAATGTCAAGATTTGAACATCGAAATGAAATTTTGCTGACTAATAGCAGTAGAGTTACTGAAAGGAAAAAGAAGCAGGTGATGTAGTGGGGGGAAAAAAGGAAACCTGGATCCTAGAATTGGGCTGCCATTAATAGCATGATTTTAAGCAAACTGGTTACTTTTCAGGAACATGATGTTGTTTCTTTGCCTTTATTTTGACATTTCCCCCATCTAGATTTCATTTTCTCCTCTTTCATTGGCAAGCTCTACTCTTCCTGAAGTCAAGCCTAAAGAAATAGTGTCAGCCAGGCGTGGTGGTCCATGCCAGTAATCCTAGCATTCTGGAGGCAAAGGCAGGAGGATTATCTCACAAGTTTGAGGCCAGCATAGTCTATATAGCAAGTTCCAGTCCAACAAGGGCTACACAGTGAGACTCTGTATAAAAAAAAAAAAAACAAAACAAGGTAAAACAGAACAAATGTGTCCTTGCAGCTAAGAAAAAGATGGTAGTGGGTAGATAGGACTACAACTCAGTTCCCTAGACCCTCGAAGTGAACCGTCTACCACATCTCACCTCCACTGATCCTACCTCTTTTGAACCGTCTTTCCTTGGAATTGTTTCACCATGTCATTTGACTGCTCTGAAGCAGCTTCTTACCAATTTTTACAGCTTACAGTCTAAGGAAAGTTTCAGCACTTAGGGACTTCTGCACTCTTTTCACACTGCCGACCCCCCATACACTTTGCTACTTTTGACAAAACGGGTGTCACGTGTCCTGAATTTACACCTTGATTCTATTATAAACCACTTGCACGCACTGTATTTTAGGCTGGAACTGACTCCTGTAATTGGTCTGCATGTCCAGGGCCCACTCATTTTTGAAGAGAACTCCAGCCCCATTACCTCCACGGAAACTTCTTTTCCAAACTCTTCCAACCATCCATAATTTCTCATCTATTTGCTCTTTCCACTTAGGACCTCATCATGGTTTGACCTTTTAGTTACGTATAATTTTGCACATATTGCTACTTTTCATAGATTTTGCTTCCTCATCCTTATTAGAATCACTAAGGCCGAAGTTGAAGTTTAAACCTCTGCATCTGTCAAGCATGGCCTGGACGTCATGAATCCAGTACATGCTATGGTTCCTCGTTACAGTCACTGTTAGAGTGGTCAAAGACAACTGGGATAGAAAATTACAGTTTGGTCACTGAGAATTTCAGAACACTGATCAGCAAATTGCTACCCCAGGCATACTTTCGACAATGTGGAAGTTGTATCTCAGCCTCTGATTGTCTGGCTCGGAATATTTTCCCATATTCTGCCCACATCCCTCTCCAGGGCTGCAATAGGGCCAGCTGGATTCTAGCCAGAAACAGAATCCGAGAGACAGTAGGTCAACTTGGATCCCCATCTTCCTTGATTAGATGTGAAACTGTAGCTGCCAGCCTCTCAGAACTCTGTGTTATCGATCAATTTCTCTTGAGAGTTGAACTGAGGAGGCTGTGACAATTCTGGTATCGAGGACCTGTAAAATTACAGCCAGACCAGATTGCCTGGGACAGGGCTAGAAATAGAGGCCTATCCACTACTTGCTGCTCAACATGAGTTGAAACACTCCATAAACTCCATGGGGAACCAGTCAATAACACACACACACACACACACACACACACACACATTGCAATAGGCTTGATTATAAAATTTCTTTGTCTAGGGGCTTGAGAAATGGCTCAGCAGTTAAGAACACTGACTGCTCTTGCAGAGGACCCAGGTTCAATTCCCAGCACCCACATGGCTGCTAACAAGCATCTGTAACTCTAGTTCCAGGAGATCTGATGCCTTCTTCTGACCTCTGCAGGCACTGCATCACATGGGTGCACTTAACACACATGCAGGCAATACACTCATACACAAAATAAAAATAATAAATAAGATACTTTTAAAATTTTCTTTGTCTAGGAATGCAAACTCTGCAGAACAATTAGCAAGTAAGAGATGAGAAGATGTTGCCATGTTCTGTCAAACATGGTGAATCTTATGTGCCGTTCTCTCTCAAGTAATTTAGAATTTGGGGTTCTAGGAAGATACAGAAACAGAATGTTAGAAGTATACCTTGGAAATTTACAGCTGAGGAAAGGTAGGGTAAATTTGCAGAGAGACCTGCCAACTATCACAGAATTCCTTCCCTTCCTTCCTTCCCTCTTTCCTTCCTTCCTTCCTTCCTTCCTTCCTTCCTTCCTTCCTCCCTCCCTCCCTCCCTCCCTCCCTCCCTCCTTCCTTCCTTCTTTTCCTCTGCTGATCTCAAATCCAGGGCCTTGCATGCTAGGCAAGCATTCTGCTACTGATACACCCAACTCAGAATTCATTTCTATAAAGTTCTTTAACTAGTTCTTATCAAAAAGTACAAATCACCAAATTTCTACTGGAACTGATGTGAATTTATGTGTCAGTTACCTATTAGGACATGAGGGGTAAGCCTAGGTTACTCCTTGACTATAGATTCCCTTGCTGAGTGCCCAGGTAAAAAACTGGGCACTGCAAAGAATTACAGAAAAAAAAATAGTTCTTTCTCCAGAAATATTTCTGGTAAAATCCATTCCAACACCAATAGCCATCATGGCCGCACTGTCGGTGTGGAATGTATATGCATCTTTATTGTAGAGACCTTTAAACTGTTGTTGTTCTTCTTTTTGTTTTGTTTTTGTTTTTTGTTTTTTTTTGTTTTTTGAAACAGGATCTCACTATGTAGCCCTAGCTGGTTATATAGACTAGGCTGGCCTCAGTCTCACAGAGTTCTGTCTGACTCTGCCTCCCATGTGCTGAGATTAAAGGTTGCACCACCATACCCAGCAATTTTTTTTTTAGACAGTCTGGCTAATGTAGCACAGGCTGGACTCAGATTGGCCACAGATCTCCTACCTCATCTTCTTGCAGACATATGGGACCACGTTCTTTGTAATGATGTTTTTATAATACCTGAGAAATGCTACCTTCAAATCATTTTCATTTGAGCTAAGTCACTGGATCTTAACAATATTTGGATAAACAAAGGAGAAAAGTGTACCTGAGAGAAAATACAGCATTTCCCAGAGCTTAAAGACAGATGGGGTAGAGGAACAATTACTGTTAGAACTCAAGACAACTTCCCCATCTCCCTCCTCTCTCTCCTCTTCCTTATTTCTTTTAGGTACTGGGGACTCATACCAAGGACCTTCACAGGAAAGTGTTCCGCCACTTAATTCCATCCCCAGTCCTAGAACTTAGAACTTCTGACCCCTACTTCACAACTCCATACTTTAATCTTTCAAACTATATTACACTTTGTCATTAGTGGAGAAGCTTACTATATTCAAGCAGTTGAATTGTTTCAGTAACAAACCGCTGGGAAAGGAACCTTCGAAATATTTCCTCAGGTAATGGAAGTTTTCCAAAAGAAGTAGGAGACCAAAACCCTTCATACTGTAGTAAGTTACATGAGTGTGGGTACAATTATGTATCCACGTAATTCATGTTTAAAACTGGTTTATTTGTAAAGAATATGAAATTAATCATTATTGGTTTATAAATGTATGTCATACTCAACTTACATTTTTTATTTTTCACTGAAAGAAAATAATTTGAAATAAAAATGAATTTAGGATATATCGATGTGGTTTTGACTTTTTGAAAATAATCTTGTTTTTAAAATATGTTTTAGATTTCCTCCCTGTCAGTATCTAAAGGAAGTCATTGTGATTTTTTAGAGCAATGAAGGAAATGTGTCATAAGAAAAAGAGCATTTCATTCATATTTTTAGGTTATTGGTCATATTTTAATTCATTGGAAAATGTGATGGCAAATCTGGTAAGAATTATAAAAACATCGGACTTACCTGCTTTACGGCTTCTGGTGAAGGGCTCAATTCTCTTGGGAATGGTGAGGATACTATAGCAGAATAGTAATCCATTTCTTATACATTGAAAGCATATTACAATGAATGCCAGAGAAAGATCAAGAAGTTATTCCTTCAACTGTAAGAGTACTTGTTCATACCATTGAACATTGAACACTATAAAATGCTTTCCTGGATCCTAGTCACATCTCTGCTGCTGTCTATACCAAAAATAAAGTGTGCCGTTTTCCTAACTGAAAGGGAGAACCAGAAGAATTCAAGCTGAGCTATTGCTAACCTCTTTGAAGCTCTATTTTTCTGCCAACAGGTAGCAACTCTTTATTTTCTGCCATCTTTTCTCAAATGTGCTTGTTACCGCTGTTTAAAAAAAAAAAAAAAAAAAAAAAAAAACCGGAGTGAAGAAGGGCAGAGGAGGAAGAGGATGCAGGGCAGGTCCTTAAGGTTGGGAGGAGGAGGAGGAATAGGTGAAGAACAGGCTAGAGGAGCTGGAGAGATGGATTGATGCTTAAGAGTGCTGAAGTCCCAGGCTGGGTTCCCAGTGCCCACATGGTAGCTAACAACAGTTCATAACTCCAGTTGCAGGGGATCTGATGCCCTCTTCTGGCCTCTATTGGCATTGCACACACGGGTGTACTTACATGCAGGCAACACACAACACACACACACACACACACACACACACACACACACACAGAGTAAATTGATTAATTTTTTTCAAAAACTCACATGAAATGGCAAAACCAGTAAAGTGAAAGACTGAATCAAAAGGACTCCAGTCATTGTAGAACCACTTAAAGCTGTGGCCTATAGAGTGAAGGCATCTTTATCTTTCTCCCACCACAGAGGCAAATTTGGCCCCAATCATCAGCTTGTTACATAGACAATGGGCTTTCTTTTCTTAATCTGTACTTTACTTCATGTTGTGGGTCTGCTGAATATAATTAAAATTTTTATAGTTTATGAAGTATACATTTTAAATTTTCATATAAATACTAATACCTTATACTTGTAAAACACTTTAAAACATTTTATTTAATTTTGATAACCTTTTGGAGAATGGCACATTATTAAGTACCTGTGACCATTTTAAAGAACAGGGAACTAAACCATTCTTGACTAATACACATTGAAATAGTAACATCTAGCTATACAAGACCATGATGTCTGCAGATTATTTGCAATATAGTTTTAAAAGATTTTATTTTATGTGCATGAATGTTTTGCCTGCATGTGTATGCACTAAGTGCATGCTGTGCTTATCAAGGCCAGAAGAGGGCATTCGAACTCCTGGAACCAGAGTTGCAGATGGTTGTGTGCCACCATGTAGGTGTTGGAGACCAAACCCAGGTCCTCTGCAAGAGCAGCAAGTGCTTCTAAATGCTGAGCCATCTCTCCAGCATCTGCTCTCAATACTTTAAAGAGAGGAAATATAGTTTTTCTTTCTCTCTCATCTTTCTTTTGTTTCTCTCCCCTCCTACACACACACACACACACACACACACACACACTCCACGCACCCCACACACACACACACACACACACACACACACTACACGCACCACACACACACACACACACACACACACACACACACACACACACCGGGGGCAGGAGGGGGATCCTGACAAAGGTTTAGTTTAATGATATTTGATTTCATAAATGTTATGTAAGCATATCCATACAACTATTCTGTTTTCCATTTTCAGTATACGGTGAGTTACCTACGGTAGCAATGTATTGTAAACTTGGCTTTGCTTACATTTTCTGCCTGTCGACTAATACAAGTGTTCTGAGCATATTAGCCGGAGTTGGCTAAGCAGTGATGTTTGATAGATTACATGTATTAAACGTATCTTCAACTGATGATATTTTCAATTTTCAACAACCTGATAGAGCCGTTAATCCTATCATAACTTGGGGACCATGTGTACACTAGAATGAAATTGATAAGCAAGCTATTGGCAAATTGTCAACTATAGATTAATCTGCATAACTGATACACAAGTGTTCTTTCCGTTTGCAACTTTCCTTTAAGTATGCAACTATTTTGAAGTATGTAATTCAATTTTTAATTAAAAAAATGCAGATTCAAAGAAGTTAATGATTTGCATACACCAGAGAGCTGATTACACGCAGCATGAAGAGCTAGAATCTAGGTCTATTTCTTCAAATTTCCTGTAATCTATTTATGTAAACTGAAAAGTAATTTGTCCTTAAAATATACACAAACCATGGTCATACATTTAACTGATCAGTCACCAATAACCATTACTATTATTCAAGGAGAATTTATAATTATAATTTTTGGGTTTTGTTTGTGATTTTGAGATGGAGATCTCACTATGTTGCCCAGGGTAGCCCTGAATCAGACTTTAACAACATCTTACCTCCACCTACAGAAGAGCTGGGACTATAGATTTGCCATTGTGGGCACCTTTCCATGGTTGTGATTTACTAGTTATCTTTATTTGTGCAGCATGCCACCCATTGCAAATTGACTCTTTTTCAATTTGATCTTTGCAGTGGTTCAGGTGAAGAATAGGTAAGTGTTGTTGCATCCATTCCATGGATTAAGAAACACAAGAAATGGACTGTGTGGGTTACTTGTCTATAGCCACCACTTGGCAATATATTTCCTAACTTCTATAACCAGTCCTCTTTCCTATGCATTTTTGGGGGGTAAAAGTAGAGATTGAACCCCAGGCCTCATGCATGCTATAAGTATGTATTCTATCACTGAGCTACACTGCAGCCATTTGATATACCCTTTTAACATGTTTTTTCTGGGCTGAAAAGATGGCTCAGCAGTTAAGAGCACTAGCTGCTCTTGCAGAGGACCCAGATTCAATTCCCAGTACCCACTTGGAGGCTAACAACTGTCCATAATGCCAGTTCTAGGGGGTCCTATGCCCTCTTCTGACCTCTGCAGGTATTGCATGACATGGGTGCACTTACATACATACAGGCAATACACTTATACACATAAAATAAGAATAATAAATAAGACATTTTTGAAAACATGCTTTTCCTGCATGGCAGAGTCCATAGGGTTTGGTGGGGGGATAGGGGGAGGAATGAATGAAGGAGGGGTGTCTGGATTTGAGTGGGAAATGTTATATGAAACTTAAAAAACTCAATAAAAAGTGCACTACAAAAACATCCATGCTTTTTCAAGGGTTGGGGATACAGTTCAGTGTAGAGCACTTGTCTAGTATGTGCAAGATCCTAGACTGAATTCCAACACTGGGGGAAAAAAATCCAATGCTTTTTTATATTCCAGTTGATCATGTCTAAAACTTCTAGAATCATGTTGTATCTGTTGATGGAAAAATAACATTCACTTAAACAACAAAACTGAACTAAGATTTTGTCTACTTTATATAAAGTTAAGATTTATTAAATACATACTTAATCAACCAAACCACTGGAGCTAACTACATGTATTGTGTAGTATTTTACACTCTTAGGTAACACACACTGATATGCGCAGATTACTCTCCATACACTTAAGAGGTGGGGGCATGTATTTTCTCTCTCTCATTTCTCTCTTTCTTTTCTCTCTACCTTCTGTATAAGGAGCCAAGCTCTGGAGTTTGACCTACTCTGTCAATGTTACAGACCTGTAGAGGCCAAAGCAGGAAATTGGATATTATATTCCCTACCATTTCCTGAACAGTCCCTTTATTTATTTATTTTTAAATTTTCATTATATTTATTTGTATATGAGGTGATTGCACATGCCATGGTGGGTGCGTGGAAGTCAGAAGACAGCTTTTAGAATTAGGTTCTCTCCTTCACCATATGGCCCCCAGGGATAAAACTCATGTTTTCAGATTTAGCAGCAAGCACCTTTACCTGCTGAGCCACATTGGTGGCTCCTGTGAACTTTTACTACTTTGCTTTTGTGCCGTGCTTGGGTTTGTGCCAGGATTACACTGAGCAAGAGCCCTTACCACAGAATGTCATTCTTGCTCTTTTCCTTTTAAGCCTAGTTGAGAGTTTAATTAATTTATTTTCTTTCATTTATAATTTTTTAACTCTGCAATTGAGAGAATTCTTTCTAAACACTTTGTAAGGAAATATGTTTGTATTTATAAAGCAGGTTGACAAATCTTATCTGCATCCACAGCAGTCCCTGGCACATTCTAAGTATCCAATAACTGTTTAATGAATGAATGATATTTGGAATCTTCTATTAAAAATCTTTTAAAGACACCATGATCTAAATACTTAAACACAAGACCTAAAAATTAAGTTGGCTCAACTCACCAAACCTCAACTTTGCAGTAAAGCACACAGTTCCAAAGCCAGAAAAAAGGGGGAAGGAAGGAAGGAAGGAAGGAAGGAAGGGAGAAAGGAGGGAGGGAGGAAGAAGGAAGGAAGAATGGAAGGAGGGAGGGAGGGAAGCAGGAGGGAAGGAGGGGGAAGGAGGAAGGGAGGGAGAAGGAAGATTGCACTTTTAAGTGACTTAAGTCAACCCTTTGAAACTTAAACTGCCCTCTTGATAATTTGACAGATGTGGCCTTTGGCTGGATAACATTGTTTAGATTATAGTCGCTTGTCTGTATGACAAAAAACAAAGTGTCTAGGCTCACTGCTGAATAGATTTCATGGTGTTTCCCTTTGGTGTAGCCAGTTAGATAAAAGCGTTCAGGCCCAGGCATGGTGACACACTGACTTTAATCCCAGCACTTGGGAGGCAGAGGAAGGTGGATCTCTGTGAGTTTGAGGCCAGTGTGGTGTGCATAATAAATTCCAAACCAGTTAAAGCTACATAACTTTGGAAAAGAGCAGGAACGGAGCCACCTCTAAGAGACACTTTCCCAAGTGCCCACCCCTCACAGCTGCCCACTGAGCTAGGACACCATAAGGGAATAGTCAGAGAGAGGCAAGACCTGTGCTTAGGACAAGTGTGAGAGACGCCGCCCCACAGCTCTCCTTAAACCTCCCTTCTAGCAGTGCCTTCTGTGGTGTCTTCCCACTGAGAACTTTCCCATACTGTTTGGATGCATTTTTCCCCCTAATAACAAAGTTATGTGAGCAGCGAAGCCCACACCCACCTAGTCACTTGCCCCATCAGTAAAGACATCTCTGTTAGCCTGAGGATTCCAGTGCCTCACAGAGACGCCTTAAGGACTCAACTTCATTGCCTTGTAGGGGGACTGTGGGTAAAGTGTACACACACTGGGTCTCAAGCAGCTCAGGTCACTCATCTTGACATGGTGTAAAGCCTTAAGGGGACTGCGTTCAGATACTGCTCCTCATAACTCCCTTTCTGCCCATCACCCTTGTCCCAGGCTCTGGTCTTTAAGCATCTGACTAATGTGTGTGCCTTTCAGCCCCAGACACTGGGCCTTTGCAGATTCTGCAGACTGAAGCTTTTATCCTCTAGTTCTCAGCACATCCTTATCAGTTTCTAGACTACAGCCTCTGCAGTGGGCTGGTGTCCAGGTTCCTGTCCCCAACACCTCCTGCTTCCTCTTTGTTCTCCCTCCCTCCCTCGGGTCTGTCCTTGCCCCTCACACCTGCCCCTTGCCACTAGCAGAGCAGTATTGTGTTAGCCATCAGCTTTGACTTGCTTACCCAAAGACCAGGTGACAAGCCCAGTTGAATTCACACTGAATTTCTTTATTTTCCTCTCTCTCTCTCTCTCTCTCTCTCTCTCTCTCTCTCTCTGTGTGTGTGTTTTCTAGGGGTGAGGACTTAAAATTCTAACATCAAAACTTTGAATTGAAGCCTGGATAGATAACTCAGTCGTTAAAGTGCTTGAGGACCCGAGTTAAAACCCCAGAACCTGTGTAGAAATATGTGTGGTTTTAACCCCAGGGCTGGGGAGGCAGAGACAGGTGGGTCGGATCCCCTAGATGGAAAGGCCAGCAGAGAGTACAGGAAATGGGGTGTGGTAAGGGCAATGCAATAGGGGAAGGGCTCTAAATATGATGAAAATATATTGTATGAAATTCACAAAAACTCAATTTAAAAAAGGAGAAAAAACCCTCAAGGTAGAAGGCATCTGAGGAATGGTAGCAAAAATTGTCCTCTGGCATCCACATGCACACACATGTTTATGCACATGGCATGCATGTGTGCGTACACACACATTTATGCACAAACTTTTGAATTTACTCTGTCCTTAAGTAACTGTTTTTCCCTTGATCTAAAGTCCCAATAAACATTTAGGTTATCAATCAGTATCTGTTAAAGAGATTCTTGCTGTTTTTCTTTTATATGTAATATATATATATATATATATATATATATATGTAAAATTATATATATATATATGTAGTACTCTAGGCAATGGATCCAGGGCTTGCTTAGCTCATACTAAGCAGGTGCCTTATCACTGAGGTATACCCTCAGCTCATGCCTTTCTGTTTTTATCTATTTGTTTTTGAGATAGGGTCTCACTGTGTAACCCTGGCTGGCCTGGAACTATGTACAGCAGGCTGTCCTCAAACTCACAGAGATCCATTTGCCTCAGCCTCCGGAGTGCTAGGATCAAATGTGTGCACCACTACATCCGACCTCTGTCTTCATGTTTAAACACGCAGACCTAAGCAGCTATCACAGTCACTTGTCAGCTAATTCTTTGTGAAACGGGGGCATGTCTTTGTTCACTGGAGCAGATAACATTGAACTGTTGTTTATGGACATTCAGACTCTAAAATCCTCTCAGAAAAGGAAGGAGAAATTGAATCACTATCACATGATGGAAATTGCACTCCACTTCAGACTCTACTACTCTGGCCTAGTCATTCTAGCTCTAAATATGGGCACTAGACTCAAAAACAATTGTGCACCTGCAGAGCTAGAATTTGGGCTCAAGTCACTTTGTCTCCCCCAAATTGTGCAGTCATTAAAAAGAACGTTCTAAATAGTAACATTCAGTCATTAATTATTATATGAATGTAGTCTACATTTTCCTACAATTTACACCATTTTTCCAAACTACTTAAGCTTCCCACACTGGTGAAATGCTTCTTCCTACAATTTACTAGGCTTTTGGGGTAAAAAGGTGAAAGGTTTGCTGTGCAGCTGGCAAAGAAGAGAGGAATGAGACTCCAATAAAAACTCGTTAACCAGTGTGCAACTCATGCCCAGTAAAAGCCTAACAACTCTCTTTCCTGTACATCATCATCACACAGGCCAGTCTGCACACTGCCTGTTAACTGCTGGCTCAAGCGCTCATCTCCTATGCTTGGCCTTGGGCTCCCGCACAAGCCATTCCTAAGAGGATGGGATCAGCCCCCATGGAAAACACTGCTGGCTAGCTCACAGGCCTCACAGTGAGCTGCATGGTGGTTTTGTAGGGTATTTCTACTGCTTTCCAAGTGGCAAAACTTTCATGCTCTTACTTAACATTTTCCCTTGATTTCCTCCTCCTTGCTTACATCACTTCCAGAGTTCTTAGTAAATGCAAAAGGAATTTACCAGATAAATATGTTATCTTTTCTTCCAACAGAATGTCAGATCTTTCCCAGGTTTCTCTTCGGTTAACTGACTTTTAACCAACTCGAATCTCCGTGCTATCATTAGGAAGCTACCGGAAGCCAATTTATTCAGTTGATTCACGTCTGTCTAAATAATTTCTCCTGACAGATTACTTCCGTTCTAAGCCCCAAGTACTTTTTAATCCTAGGCAGGTTATTGCTGAGGATAAATGATCTCACGTTCCTCATAAAGATGCCAGTCATTAAGGATATTAACATGCATTCCTTCCCCTCGGGGGGAGAGGAGCTGCCGTGTTAGCAATGTTGCTGCGTCAGCCCTTCCTATTGTCCAGCACACCAAACGATGAGAAAATCAATTTAGCCATTAGAATTAGTCAAGTGAGGAATCCTTTGAAGTGAGGAGTGGGTAGGGTTTTGTCTGGATTCTAGGATCGCACAAAAGCTCATACTGTATGCACATAGGTAAAATGTTATGAAATTCAACACGAACTATTTGTTGCCACAAGGCAGTCCAGACAGAATCTATCTCTGAAAAGAAATTCCCTACTCCTAAAACAGAGGTTTGATGAGCAACAGGTGTGGCTTAAAATGAACCTTCATGTAGGGTTTAGATCTGGAAGCTAAGGGAAGTGAGGATGGTACAGCCCCATGTTGGAGTCGGTTATGAAGTCTAAAGATGTTTGTTTACTCTGTAAGACAAATGAGCTTCTTTATTTTTGTTTTTGTGAGATGGATGTTGACCATGTAGCCCAGGCTGGCCTTGAACTCACTATGTATAATGTGGCAGGAGGAGCGTATATTGCATGTTCTGTCTGGAAACTAGATTTAACCACATACATATCATGACTTGAAAGCAGAAAGGAGACTGGGAGAAAAAAAGGAACCACCTAGAGTGAGGAGGGGGACAGGGACAAAGATAAGCAAAGCAAAATGATATGAAAATAGCATGAACTAGGGCCTGGAGAGATGGCTCAGTGGTTAAGAGCACTGACTGCTTTTGCAGAAGACTCAGGTTTGATTCCCAGCACCCATATGGCAGTTACAAACCGTCCTTAACTCCAGCTCCATGGGAATAAGCCCTCCTCTGACCTCCACAGCATTGCACAACACAGGTGCACTCACATACGGGCAGGCAATACAGTCATACACATAAAATAGCATGAAGAAACCCAGTACTGTATATGAACAAAAGAAAGAACTCACTATTCACCTAGCCTGGTCCCAAACTCACAATCTTCCTGTCACTGCACCCTGAGCATCCTGTCTGAGATTAGCAGTGTATGCCCCCACACCCAGCTGCAAACAAGCTTTGAATGGATACCTTTTCATGACTAGAATATGTCTTATATGCTGCTCAAGGAACAATTTCATCCATGCTTTGTAGACTAAGAACGTGTGGAGGAAAGCACTGCCAGGCTCCTCATAACCTTTGGAGTGATCTACTCCCTGGCAATGGTTTGCAAGTTCCACAGTTCACTTTCTCCACCCATAAAGGGAAGATTAGATCGTTGTTCAAGAATGACAAGCATTTCATATTTGGAAATGACTAAATAATGAAGTGCCTGGATTCTATAGAAATACCAAGAAGAAAAGAAGATTAATTTCAAACCAAAGTCTAGTGCAAACATGACCTTCCCATTGTAAATCTCATGAACAGGAAAAGAAATTACATCTGAAGCTTTGTTTCTAGGACTGAGAATTCAGAAATATATTAATATTAGGATGTCTCAGATGGAACAAAATCTGTTTATTATAATCTGCTGTCTATAGAGAGGAGAAAAATTCTTTCTGCTGCATTTTCCTGAAAGAATGTAGTTAAATGACAGGCATGAAGGGTCATCTTTTTAGCCTTTCCCTCCAGGCGGGACTATAGTTAAAGGCTTCTCAGGAAAGAGAAGAGTGTTATTGCTCCCAAAACTCTCTTAGGTGAGGATAATAAAAATTAAAAAGAGCAGATGGTAAAACTCTACGGTGCTGAAATTAATAAAGGTCAGTTCTGGCTGACATAATTTCAGTTAAAATTTATTTCTATTTGCAAATAGCCTGACACTTAGTGAAACTGCAAAGATGGTCTGTTTGGCAATAGCTCTCTAGTAAATTCCATTTAGTATTACTATCAATGTCTGGTCATTGTTTTGTTCACCTCCGCCTCACCAGAGCAGAGCTCTGGGGACATGGGATAAGATCCTCAGTAGTTTATTAGTCACATATTTACCGCCCAGGGAAGGAGACCTAAGACCACAAGCAGAGAGCTCTGGAACTGGGAACACAGTGAACCATCAGGACTGTGGGAGGCAGGCTTTGTTGTAACCACAGGATGGGGTGCTCCTGTCTTGCAGGGAAGAACAACTTATAGGGACAGATAAAATCCGCTTGTTTTCTACTCCCCTGGGCCCACAGCAAACTGAAGTTCATGAAATTGAGTTAGGTTGAAGATTGGGTGAAGTGTGACTTGACAGGGGACCAAGCCAGGTGGAGAGCCTTCCTATTGGTGAGGCTACTAATCAGGTAAAACACAGAGGAACTTGGGTGGCTTTTGAAGGGCCAATGAGACTCAAAGATGGCAAGGTGGGAAGAACGGGCAGAAAGACTGTAAGAGTCAGAGATGGTGGATGACCATAAGGAAACATTTTTCTAGACAACTGGGAAGTTGCTCACGAGCTTACAATGGTAATAGCATGCACAAGACCCACGCAAGTTCAAACCAGACAAAAACCCAGAACAAAAGGGAGGAAATAGGTAAGAAGCCCCAACCTTAGCTGAGGAACTATTGGCAACCCATAACTGCTGGGAGAGAGTGAGTTCTCTTTAAATGAGTGATGCTAGATAGGTTAACCAGTTAACCAGTCTCCAGTGGCTTAACTCACATGGAAAGACATTTGGGGAAACAAATTTGACTCAATAACCCTTAGCATATATGACAATACATGAAATGGAGTGGGGAGCAGCTAGAAGAGCGTACAGATAAGGGAATGGGTCTAAATATGATAAAAATGTATTGTATAAAATTCTCAAAAATTCAGAAAATAAGAGATGTCAAGGCAGCATGAGAAACTTCAAGCCTTAAAAGCCTACAGGCCTACACCAGTAATAGCCTTGAAGCAACACTCACGTTCCCTTGACCATAGCTGTTTTTAAGAATAATGTCTTTCCCACACCTCATTGTGTCCCCTGTGAAGAGCTTTGACTGGCTTGATAAATATGGCTCAGTAGGTTTTCTAGAGCGAGTTCTCTCAGAGCAAGGTTGTGTTAGCTAGGTGATTCACATAGAAGCAGCCTTCGTGACTTGCTTTGATTTGTATGAAGAGAGTCCCAACTCATCCACATTTCATTTTAGCCCTTTATTGATTTAATTTGTCACCAGGTACATGTTGATCAACTTTAAATTTATAGCCAAAGGACTGAAAAAAAATCAGGCTTTGTCAGTGTGAAGGTGTTCTTGCCTTCCATTTTTCAAAGACGATACTGTCAAAGATAGTCACACCAGAGAGCTCAAGCTAACTATCTTTGTGATTTAACAAGTGGGGAAGAGTCTAGGACCAGGTGGAGGAGGCAGGTTTTAGGGAAAGGCTGTATATCTAAAGTAAGTATCTAGGGTTGTCACTCATAAAATCTTAGACAAGGCACTTAATCTCACTGAACCCCAAGTTTCATGAATTTATGTTTTGTTTTGAGACAGGGTATCATTCCAGGCTGGCCTTCAACTCACTATGTAGCTGAAGATGACCTGAACTTCTGATCTCCTGCCTCCACTTCCTGAGAGTTGGGTTTATGTGGTACTGGAGATCAAAACCAGGGCCTCCAGCCAGCTTATATCTGCAGTCCCCAAGTTTCGTAATTTAAATATCAACAAGGTCTTACCATTGTCCAAGCTGCTCTCAAACTCCTAGACTCAAGTGATCCTCCTGCCTCTGCTTCCATGGCAGCAGGGACTAAGTGGGCACCACCATGCCCAGCCTAGATGAAATGCTTTTTTGGGTTGCAAAACTAGTTTCAAACAATCTGCAGCCCCCCTATAAAACGGAAGCATGGCATGATGGCCCAATCCTGCAATTCTAACACTCAGAAAGCTGAGACAGAAAGATCACCATGAGTTTGAGGCCAGTTTGAGCTACATAGTGAGTTCCAGGCCTTCTTGGGCTATAAAGTAAGACCTTGTTTCAAAATGCCAACCAAAGGAAAACCCAGCCATACCCAGATCCAAATGACGCTACTTTGTTTGAATCTGCAAATGGATCCCAAGCTCACCTGGCCTTTCCTTAGTAGTTTTCTTCTTCCCACACATAGCCAAGCCCCTGAAATTCTTACTTGAAAAGTCCTTGACACCCAGTCTCATAACCAGGAGATGAGACATTCTAAGACTCCTTACAGATTTGTACAGAATGGAGTCTGTGGAGTCAGACCGGTTTGGGTTCAAATTCCAGTTCTGACACTCTGAGCTGTGTGACCAGTGTTATGGACTGGATCTTCAACACCACCCAAAGGCCTACATGCTAAAGTTTGTTTGTTGTCCCATGGTTCTGTTGGGAAGTATTGGAACATTTCAGGTGTGGGACCTAGTGGCAAGAAGTCAGGTCACTGGGTCATGCTCTTGAAGTTGATATTTGGACCCTGGCTTTCTCACTTGCTCTGTTTGCTTCCCAGATGCCATCATGCGGGCTGTGATGTGGTGTTCTGCCTCAATCACAGGTCCCCAAACAACAGAACCAACCCATCACAGTTTAAAACCTGTGAAGCCATGAGTTAAAATGAGTCTTCCCTCATTACAAGTTGACTATATCAGGGACTGCGCCACAGAGATGGGACATGGACTAGCACAGCCAGACTTGGTTTTCCCATTGGCAAAATAAAGATAAAAATGATTCTATTTCAGAATGTAGGTAGGGTAAGAATGCACAGTAGGACTGGAGAGATGGCTCAGCAGTTAAGAATACTGGTTGTTCTTACAGAAGACCCAGGTTCCAATCCCAGCACGCACATGGCAGCTGTCGTAACTCCAGTCCCAGGGGATCTGGCAGCCGCTTCTGACCTCCTCCGGCGCATTGCATGACACAGGTGCATTTACCTACATGCAGGCAATACACGCATATACATAAAAAATAAAAATAATAAATAAAATTTTTAAAAAAAGAATGCACAGTAAAGGCTAGGATTATGGTGCCAGAGCACCTGCCTATCACAAGTGAGGTCCTGATTCCATCCCTAGTCCTCCTCCCTAAAAAACAAAACAAATCCAGAACACATGAACTCATCTAGCCTAGTGGATGTAACCTAATAGGGATAAATAATAGCTCTAATAAAGGTTATGGCCCTGAGATGAGCTGTATAAAATGAGGGACGATCCCGACCTGAAGTGCCAACTGCAGTGAAATCTCTGTTATTCAAGAAGCCAAACTCTCAAGCTAAGGCTGAAATTCTTTAGACCCTGAATTGGTTTGGATTGTTCCAAATTAGTGGAGGCGGGAAAATTCTTCTAATTCGCTGAACATTCTGTATGCATTGGAAAGCGTATGCTGTATAGAAACACCCCAGGTCTCTAAAATAACAGGATACAGGACGGAAGATCCAGCCACCAGACACAGAATTTAAAGTGTGTGGCTTTGGCCAAACAGTAACGGAAGATATACCACCCAGAACACTTTAATAAAGTCACAAGAAGCTCACTGCCCTGTATTTCACCCTATGTCATAAAGCAATTCACCAGAGAGCCATTGCTTATTTGTGATGGCCCACACACTTTCCATAAAGTGCATCCCGAAATGTGTGAATGCTGAAAATTCACTTTCAGGGGATTGTATGAACTAAGCTGCACTTCCCAGGACCTCTCCTGTGTAGAGGGTCCACAGATGCTAGCAGTCCTGTTTCCCTACAAAGTTGCATCCTGAAGAAAGGCCACACGAGGTGGAAGCTGACCTTCATGTTTGTTAAATGCTTTGTCTCTACTTTTATCAGTGCAGGGGTTGAACCCGGGGTCTCACGTATGCTAGGTAAGGATTCTGCTTACCACTGACTGATGCCCCAGCCCCTCTCCTTTAAATTTATGAACACAACACTCACCATTTATGGGGTGGCTCTTGACTAAGTCTGAGAGGTTGATGACACAGATGAGATGCCATCAAGGTGTAAGGTAATTCAATGAACAAGCACTAAGCAACTGCTTTTCTCAATCTGACTCAGGCCATCAGGGAGAATAACAAGAGCTCCCAAACCTATGAAGAGAGGTAGGTTTGGGGAAACCCAGGAGAACCATAACAAAAAGAGCAGTGGCCACAGCCAGACCAAAGAGGAACTGGGGTGGGCTTTTGCAGGGGAACTGGGATTTGAACTGTGCCTTGAAGGTAACTGCAGATAGAGCATGTCCTGTTGGGGAGTCTGGGATGTAAGGCCATCTTTAAAGAGTGATTCATACTCTACTGTGCTGGCCGTAGGTGATACCAGAGGGAGGGAGGCACCGGAAGGGAGAAATTAGTGTGCAGACAAAATGTGGGCTTTGAACGCCAGGATGCGGTTCTTCACACCACGCGGAGCAGTGCCATGGGCAGGGCAGGGCAGGATAATAATAATCTAAAGAAAATACAGTAGCAAGCAGAGGAATGGGGACCGTGGCAGGGAAATTTCTCATCAGTACTTTCTCAGATGTCCTGGGCTGGGTCTTTGCTCTCCCAGAAAGGAGAGCAGAAACCCAGAGATTTCTAACCGAGGACTCTTCGTGGCAGCACAGGGAATTCGCTGCAAACCATCCTTAGGAAAACGAGACCAGGAATAAATAGACCTGAGCACCCAGTCAGGGTATAAGGTATAAGAACGATGAATGTTTACTAAGCACTTGGCCTCTTGAACGCCTGGCTCTCCAAAGCCCACATCTTCCTCATCCATCCTGCCACAGGCAGCTCCGGTACCGGGCGCTCCCAGAGCCCGAACCACAAGCCTGGAAAACCTGACTCCCTTCCCGCCCCCTCCTCCGGCCCGCCAGCTGCCGCGCAGTTTGTTTGCCGAGGTTTGCATACACGTATTGGGTTGCCTTTTTTTTTTTTTTTTTCCAGTCAGTTCAGCAGTGTCCCGAAATTCACCCCCAGTGGAACTTCTGCTCCTGCTCCTCCTCTTCTTGGAACTGCCTTTTGTTTGTCTGGCAGCGCTGGGTCTATGGGGGTGTGTGAAGATAATAATACGCGCGGGCTTATATAACTCTGCATCTTGGGAGCACTTCTCAGACAGTCCCTAATGAATCTTAGGGCTGCTGTCAGGCCGGGAGGTTTTATCTGCAAGTTGGAAATCCGAGGCCCAGAGGCCAGGAGAGAGGGCGGCAAGGATCAGAGGCCTGGCCTCCGTGGCTCCCGGAGCCCCTCGGGGGTCAGGGCGATAAGGAACAATGAGTCTCCCCTTCGGGAGGAGGAAGGAAGTCCCGCTGCCACCTAATCTCTGCTCTTCTGCCTCCTCCCGGCTCCCAGAGCCTTTTCTCTAGAGAAGATTTTTCAAGGCGGCTTTTGTAAGTATGATAGTCTACTTTTGCTTTCAAAAGAAGACAAACTTTCCTTCCTTGTGCATTTCGTGTTATTTATGAATCTTTCCCCTCCTCTGGATACTTAGATGATGGAAAATGTATCTCTGGCCAAAGTCCTCCACCCTCCCAGTTTGATCCCTCCTAAGATTAATAGGAGGGAAAGAGGTTTCTGTTGATAATTCACTTGATGAAATAGCACTAGCAGGAGGTGCTTACATTGGCCAATGTCAGGGCATGCTAGTCATACACACACACACACACACACACACACACACACACACACACACACACGCGCGCGCGCGCGCGCGCGCGCGCATCCCTAGGAAGGTGCATGATTATTCACCTGGCCCATTAGGTGACACAGACACTGTAACCAATTTGGACTTCCGGTTCTCTGCCTTACATACTCACAATTTCAGGTAAATTAACTGTTGAAAGTTTCTTTCCATGCTGCAAAATAAATCCCATTTTTCACTAGAGGTTGGAATCTTACTCAGGCTTCTGTAAAATGCACCAAACTCTGTGACTACAGTGGGAATGTCCGCTTTTATTAACTTTTTTCACAGCAGGATGGAAGGATTTGATATTAAAGGAACAGGATGCAAGCTTCTTAACTCTGGCAAACCCCACAGCCAGGTTATTAAACGGTTTCCGTAAAGATGGCTGCAGTGCTCTGCTCAGGGGTTATGCTCGTGGCTTTGAGACGTCTCCTCTCTATGGCAGTGTAGTCTAACACTAAGGAAGACCCAACTTCCAAACGGGTAGAAACTGACTTGTTAACTGAACAAGTCAAGGAAATAGTCATGGTGGGAGTAATTGTATAATTCACATTTATAAAATCATAACTGTAACTTGCCATACTATGAGATATTGAAAATTACTGCTCAGTTGCATTTCAGGTAAGAAAACTGACTATACGTTGGTGACAGTGTACACAAGTAAGTCCTGGTTTTAATGCCATAAGTACTGTGGTTGATCCACTGAGCTTTATTGTTTTTTTCTTAAGACAAAGGGTGTGCAACCTATACAGAAGATGTGTTTAGTGATATGTGTATATATTTAATTTTACATCTGATGTATTTATCTAGTTGTCTCTGTTTTGCACGATGTTATAATATACAAAATGGACCAAACAGGGAAATTTCACATTATGCTTTAGATTGCAATAGTTTTCATCTTTCATTATTTAATAAATGTTAGAAGCATAATGAAATTATGTCTGTTCTAAAGATTTTCTTTAAGGCATGTGTAGTGGTCCATGCCTCTAAACCAGCATCTCAGGAGGGATTAGCCAGGAAGATCCTGAGTTGGAGGCCAACCCAGTATATACAGGAAGAGACTGTCTCAGAAAAAGAAACAATAACACTTCTTTAAGTGGCATTTCTATTTCAAATTATCTGTGATTCTCAAGAAATTTTAAGACATTAAACCTGAAAATGAGATTGGGCCCTATTTATTTGTATCTCACAATGTGAAAGAGAGCCATCAATATCAAAAGTGAGGCTCTAGCATGCTTGATTGCAAATACTGGCCCAGCATCTCAGCCTTAGCCTCAAAGCCTTGTCCAGTCACAGCAGAAGGGACACAGACTGAAAAGATGCAGATTTGAGTCTGTGTTGCCATTACCTGGTTATGGGACCAGCAGCAAGATCTGCAAGATTTCTAACCTCAGATTTCATGTCTATGAATGAGACCAAAAGCTGAGCTTTAAAGAAAAGCAGCAGGTAGGGAAGGACCTTCCAGAAGAGAAGAGCACTGCAGAACAGAATAGAAGGTATAGGCAAGCCTGGGAAAATGAATTCAGTATTGATCCAAGAGAGTTGGAGGCCCAGTAGGGGTCAATCACCAGTATGTGGAGGCTTCATCACCTGTTAATTCTAGTGAAATAAACTCACCCATGAACCAGCTTTTAATTCACAGTTATTTAACGTTTCCCTTCAAGATAAGAAGGTTGGGGGGCTGGAGAGATGGCTCAGCAGTTAAGAGCACTGGCTGCTCTTGCAGAGGACCCGGGTTCAGTTCCCAGCACCCACACGGCGGCTAACAACTGTCCCTAACTCCGGTTACAAGGGATTTGATGCCCTCTTCTGAACTCCAGTGGCATTGCACAATACAGGTATACTTAACAAATATGTAGGCAATACACTCATACACATAAAATAATAAATAAAATATTTTTAAATGTAAAAAATAAGAAGGTTGGACCCAAATGTTAATCCATTGTACTACTAAGATCATTAATTCGATGCATAAGTGTATTTCTTTGGACTACCATATTTGTTGCAAACCCATTCCAGTGGTAGGAGAACCTATACCACAAAGATCCCTACCTCACCCAAGTTCCTCATTCTCTGTCAGAAGAGACAGAAGAATTTGTGTAGGATTGAGAAGATGGAAAATAAGTTTTCTGTTTACTTATGTTGGCAGTTCTGGAAATGGAATCTAGGGCCTTCTAAATGCTAGGCAAGTGCTCTACCACAGAGCTGTACTCCCAGCCCTAGAAAGGTTTTATATAGATCCTCTGGTAGCCATATGAAATATGGATTAAGCAAAGGCTAGTGATACTACAAACTAGAACAGTGAAGTTGTGTCAAGTGAGAAATGCTGGAGCCTGGGCTGTGTAGGTGGACAGCAGACTCAGATTCCAGACGTGTTTAGAAGATAGAACATTCTTGACTTGTGCCGGATGAATGGAAAGAGACGGGAAACCTCTATCATAGTTTCAGATCTGGGTAACTAGTGGCTATAGGGGAATCCCATAGAACAAGAAAGGGTACAGGCAGAGAAGAAATGGACTTCACTGGGTTCTTGTTGGCAGAGGTGACAGTAAGGGACTTAGCTGCACCACAGAATAAAAATAAAAAATAGACGTGTGTGTGTGCGTGCCTGTGCCTGTGCCTGTATGTATGAAGATGCGCATGTGTTTGGGGGACAGAAGACAATCTTTTGGCTGTTGATCCTTCCCAGGCCCTGTCTACCTTGTTTTTTTTGTTGCTGTTGTTGTGGTTGTTTGTTCATTTGGCTAATTGTTTGAGACAGGGTCTCTCACTGGTACCTGGAGCTCACCAGTAAGGCTGGACTGCTGGCCAATCAGCTCCTGAGATCCACCTGTTTCCACCTCCCAGTCCTAGGATTACAGACGTGCACCAGCACTGCACCTGCCTTTTAAATGTGATATTGGGAATCAAACCCAGGTTACTATGTTTGCACTGCAAGCATTTTCTTGACTGAGCTATCTCCCCAGACCTGCTCTAAGAGTAGATTTTTTTAAAGAACATGAAATTGCCGGATTTTCCTCCTTAGGAAAATTTGAAGGGAATGTAAAGACTAAGCTCTCATGTTCTAATGTTTCCAAGAAACCTCAGGATCTGGGCTCACTGGACCTACAGCTTTAATCTTGGGTTCCTGCTGTCTGTCAGGTGGATTGTGTTCCCATTAACTTTGCAACAGGAAGGCCACATCTAGGTGATCTTAACATACCCTCAAAGGAAGGAATTTTTACTTGCACCAAGCCTTCAGGCTGAGCAGAATGGAATACTTTCATAGCAGCCTGCGCTCATCAAGCATTCATATTTATCATCAGAAAGAAGCCTTTGCCTCAGGCAGTTTTCACTTCCTTTAGAGGGGACTCTACTCCCAGACTAAAGCAAAGCTTGCACTGCCTTACCTGACTTTGAAGAAGTCTGTACCCATTTCCTCATTCCGAACATCACCAGCGAGTTCCCGCCACCCTCCAGAATAGTGCGGGAATATAGAGGAGGGGTGGGTAGCACCTACAATCTTTTTGTTTTTAAAGTTTATTTTTATTATTTTTAATCACATGTATGTATGTATGTGTGTTTGCATGTGGCTATGCACACCTCCATGCAGGTGCTCTCAGAGGCCAGAGGCATTGGATCTCCTTGGAGTTACAGGTTGTTGTAAGCCTCCCAGAGTGCTCGGAACTGAACTTGGGCCCTCTGTAAGAACAGTAAGGGCTCTTAACCACAGAGTCATCTTTCCAGCTCCTGCAATTTTTTTTAAGATGACAACTGGAATAATTTTAACATTTTTAGTGAACAGAAAAATCTGGTTAACAGACAGGAAGCTGCGATCTTTTCTATTTTGGAGGTCTGATCACTTGATAACCTTTGGTTTCTTATTCCTTTTCACCCTGTCTAAGCCCAGCTCTTAATCTTCTAGGGCAAAGCCTCTCAGATTTCCTGGATTTCTGAGCTCTTACCCCACCTGAACACTGCAGAGTAAATGCCATCGAGTATGAAAGGGGCTTAGCTACAGACTTTGTGGCTCGACTCGAGAACTTGTAGATTTCCCTTTGGTAGGTGAACTGTATCTAAGCACAGAATTAAGAAGTGATTTCTGCTTCTACAAAATTTTAAAAATCATTTCTTAGATAATATTTGGAATATAAATTTCACCAGCTTTGTGATGATTTCCCCTCTCCATATTACCAAAAGTTTAGAAGTCATTTTTGACTTTGGGGGGGGCGGTTGTGCTAAGATTGAACCTAGAGCTTAATGCACACTGGCAAATACTCTGCCGCAGAGCTTGCATCTCAAGCCTCTCTGATTTCTGATGAGATGAAAAATGTTCCTATTTTTGCCAAAATGCCTTGCCACTGGGAGATTAAAAGAAGACGGTAGGGTTGGGTGTCTGTGTGTGTGTGTGTGTGTGTGTGTGTGTGTGTGTGTATGTGTGTGTGTAAGTGTATGAGCATTTGCCTACTGTATGTAAGGCCTATGCTTCCTTCCTCAGCATTGCAAGAAAAGAAAAAAAAGGACTCCCTTTAAGAAACAGGTATTATTTCAACTATACAAATAGTCACCAAATATATAGCATAAGATGATTTGCATTTTGGGCAGGTTTTTGATTTTTAGGGAAGAACACCAGGGTCAGCGAGGTGGCTCAGGAGGTTAAGGTGACTGCTGTTAAGCCTGTTAGATCACCAGAACTCACGTAGTAGAAGGGAAGAACTAACCTCCAACAGTTGTTCTCTGACCTCCACACATATGCTACATCATGAGCACATGGAGATGTAAACACACACAAACACACACACACACACACACACACACACAATAAAAAGGTAATTTAAAAGTCAAGGAGCATGAGGCGGACATGCTGCACACCTGTAATCCCAGTGCTTGGGAGCCTAAAGCAGGAGGATTGTGGGCTTCAGGACAGCCTGGGCTAAGTAGCAAGTATCAGATTAACCTGGACTACACAGCAAGACCCTGACTCAAAAAATTAAAGAAGGAAGAAAGGAAGAGAGAAGAGAAGGGAGGGGAAGGAAAAACATGGCAGCGAGGAAGGAAGCAAGAGAGAGAAAGAGTGAGGAGAATTGCCGTGAATTTAAACAGTGAATTCCCACAAGGTCACAAATGGCCAAAATGTAGAGATTAAGAGTCTGCAGATTGCTGGTCCACAGACAGTATTCCTATATTAAACTTCACCCACCCAGGGCTCAGAGACCATCTTGGAAGAGGGGCAGAAAGATTGTAAGAGCCAGGGAGGAGGTGTATGACCATATGGAAACAGCCCTACAAGCTCCTGGGGCGCTGCTCATATGATTCTGTGGCAATGATGTCAGCACAGAAAAGTCCCATGCAAACTCAGGCAGACAAAAATCGAGCATATAACTGGGGAAATGAACAACAGATCTCAATCTTAGCTGAGGAAACATTGGCAGCTGATTACTGCTGGGTGAAGAAGAGCTGATCTTCCTAAAACAAGAGACTCTAGATAGGCTGACTAGACCTCAGTGGATAGACTTGCACAGGGGAATGTCTGGGGACGCTGACTTGACACATTGGGACTTAATTTGGATGACAGAGTATATGGGTTTTTGGGGGGGTTGCTGTGGGAGCATGCTGGTGGGGACAGGGGTATAAAGATTATTAAGATTCTTTGAGCTTTTCGGTATAAAATACACAAAAATTCAACATAAACAAATTGAAAAATAAATAAGCAAATAGTGAATTTCAGGCAGCCTGGACTACAGAATGAGACTGCACACCTGCACACCCTCCCAGTAAAGAGATAAAAGAGGGAGAACATGAGAAAAAAGAAACTGGGTGTCGTTTCTGCCCATAATCCCAGCATGAGGCAGAAGAATTGCTATGAGTTCAAGGCCAGCCTGGGCAACATAGTGAATTCCAAGTTAACCTGGACTATGGACAAAGGCACTGTCTTACTCCCTTCTCCACAATAAAAAAAGAGGGAGGAAGAGAGGTAGGAAGGTAGGAAAGAGAGGAAGAAAAGACTGAGTTTCTTTGCTGCTAGACACTCTACATCTAGGTTGCTGAGGCCATTTATGCTGACATAATGACCTGCTCCAACTTGTGCTGTTTGAACCACTGTGTTGCCCTTAATAGCGTCTGAAGAGTGGATGCTCACAGACACCTGTGCAAAGGATGCTGGGCTTTGATTCCTTTCTGGGCTCCATGGAAAGCTGGAAGCTCTCCAACTGCCTCTTGGGTTTAGCTTCCTGTTGCATGCTTTCTGGTCTCATGTCATTGTGTATGAAGTAATAATCTCACATTCATGCAGCACCCGCAATGCCAGGATTGTGTGGTTCAACACGATTTTCTAAGGATATTTTGGATCCCCAACCATCCTTTAGGGAAAGCAGTTTGGAGCCCATTGTAACTTTTCAAGGCCAAAGGCAGAATGCACTTCAGTGGGAAACCTGGAGCCTCTAGTAGCAGAGAACGAAAGGACATTTGCATAAGAAGAGCCACACTTATCTTATACATGCTTCTCAATGTGCATGTGCCAGGGAGAAAACTGCCTCCAAGTCACAGCTTAAAAAATCTGTCACCAGTGCAGTTTTTCATAACTATGAATGGTGCTAGTGTTTGCCACCAAGGCCTGGGATTTTAATGGCATTTCTCTGCAGCAAAATCTGATGAGTTTATGAAATCTGAGAGCCAGGAAATGCAGCTCCATTTCTGAACAACTGAGACTGAGACACGGAGAAGAGAGTAAAGGTCGTCACCTAGCTTTGTGGCAGGGATTCCTGAGCACTAAGCACAGAAATGCAGTGGCACAAAACACCGACCCACGCTTGCCAGGTGCAGCTGGGAACGCTTCAAATCCAGTGTCCCGGCAGATCACCGACAGGTGAAAGGCTGGCAAACGTGCACATCCATTCATGGATGGCAACCTCTAAAGAACTGGCAAGTGTACCAGCATTTTAAAGTTGTTGGAAGCAAGAAGGAATTTCAGAGGCCTTCTAATCTTGCCTTACCACCTTATTTTAGGAATAGAAGAGCAGAGAGAGAGAAAGAGAGAGAGAGAGAGATCTGAGTCTTGTGCCAAGTCATATCTTACAGAAAATATGTCCAATTCATAAAAGAGAAAAGAGCAAATGACTCAGAATGAGGCTACCCGTTTTCTGAACCAGTTTCACTATGGGCCAACAATTTACTCTTTTTAATTTTATCTTTTGTTTGCTTTTGTGTTTTTTTGTAGCTATTGTTGTTTTTAGACAGTGTCTATTAGTTGGCCTACCTAGACCAGTCTGGCCTAGAACTCACAGAGATCCACCTGCCTCTACCTCCCAAGTTCTTGGATCAAAGGTGTGCACCACCATACCAGGCTAATTTTTTAATTTTTAATATCATTAAAATTAGATATTTTTAACCACCCCTGAATAAATAAACTCTAAGAAATACCAAGAATCAGAATTGGACTCAAGTCCTGACTGCCGCCTGCATTTTCCAATGATGGCTACCCAGTGCTTGCTCCAGGGGAAATATAACCATCAAAGGCTGCAGCGGCAGTAACAGAGCTGGCATCTATGAGTCAGCGTCAGTGAGTGCTATATTCTCTCTCACAGATTTCACCTGTTGTAGGGGTTCCTCTGAGAGCAATGAATGAAAATCAGGATTGACAGAAAATGGGATTTCTGCTGATGGGAGGGGCACTTTCAATGTTAATATGTGGTGGAGAGAAAAACAGACTTTTCTGGGTCTGGAACAGCAGGAGTGGAGGACTGAGGACACCTCGAGTGGCCTGAAGAAGCTGACTAAGGGATTTCTAACCACATCTCATCCTGAGCGACAGGGCCTGGAGCCTCAGCTTTGGTTTCCGTTATATGTTAAAATGTTACTGATCAGAGGGAGCATGGAGGAGCAGTGGTTCATGTATATAATCTCAGCACTTGAGTGGCTAAGGTAAGAGAGCTATCCAGACTTCAAGGCCAAACTGGGCTACATAATGAGTTCTAGCCAGTTTGGGCTACAGAATGAGACCCTGTCTCAAACCTTGTCAACAAAACCAACAATAAACCAGGCATGTCAGTGTGTGTCTATAATCCTAGCACTTGGAAAGCAGAGGAATGTGGCCTCTGTGAAATTGAGACCAGCCTGGTCTACATAGTGAATTCCAGGCCAGTTGGGGCTACAGGGAGACCCTGTCTCAGAAAACCAATAAACAAATAAACAAAAACCAACAAACCAGGCATGGTGGTATGTGCTTATAATCCCAGCACTCATGAGGTGGAGGCAGGAGGATTGCAACAATTTCAGGGCTAGCATGGTCTACATAGCAATTTCTAGGTCAGCCAGAACTTCATAGTGAGACACTGTTTACAACAAAATAAATAAAAAGAAAAGAAAGCAACAACCAAAAAAATGGTATTGCACCTGTATCAGCATACCTAGGTAGACATTACTTTCTACTTGTAAATATAGTCATTCCCTCAGTGTCCATCCTCTAGTGTTTGATTCTGGGACAAACACAAATACATGCACACACACACACACACACACACACATACACACACACACACTGTGAATATCAAAATCTGATGATGCTCAAATCTTTTATATAAATAGTATGTGCAGTGTTTGTGAGACCTGGGACTGCCCACATTTAACCTGAACCTTCAAAACTAGTCCTGAATAGGAGATTGTAAGTTTCTGGAGGAAAATAATCTGTGAATATCATACTGCTAGCACATTCACTAGTAGAAAGATGAGAAAACTTCATGTAAAGCCTTTCTTAAACATCATTGTTTACATGAGAAAGAGAAATATTTGTTAAAGACATGGGAAATACTGAATTGTTAAATGGGTATGGCATTTCCTTGTTCTAGCTTATTATTTCCTCTTCTATCTTTAAAAAAATTTTTATTTATTTTATGTATATGAGCATTATGCCTGCCTGCATGCATGTAAGTGCACCCATGTTGTGCAGTGCCCATAGAGGTCATAAGAGAGCATTGGATTCCCTGGAACTGTATTTATGGATGGTTGTTAGCCATTATGTGGGTGTTGAGATTCAAACCAGGGTCCCCTGCAAGAGCAGTAAGTGTTCTTAACCACTGAGCCATCTGTCCAGCCCCTCCTCTTCTACCTTATACATTGTATATACATAAATGTGTACATGTTAAAATGTGATTTCATAGCCAAAAGACTTCTTCATGGAATAATGCATTAAAATGAGTGCTGCTTCTTAGTCAAGGATCCATGTTGACTTTAGCCACTTTTTCACTTGTCATAAATGCAGAATATGAGCAAACCGAACTTGTAAACTCTGGCTTCGCTCCTCATCATGTAAGAGCTTGCAGAACTTTGCAAAGATTCTGATTCAGCGCATTTTCCTTTAAATTAGATGTCACTCAACTTTTGAACATGGAGCACACTGTAAACTTTTAAAAAGGAACTCTTCTTTATTAGATCTATGAAATCCAGGCAAAGAATAATATGAAATGGAACTAATGGAAAGTCATTCCCTTGAAGAGGAAGTCAAAATGGAAACTTCTAGAAAAGGGCTGAATCACCCAGCATGTTTCAAAGAACTAATGTGTGGTTGTCAGAAGATCAGTTCTAATGAAATGTGAAGAATATTATTCTTAATGATATTCTCCTTTTAAGACTGTGAAAGGGTAACATCTGAGAGATGAGTGAAATTGCTGACACAAATGTAACTGACGACACCTTTGTTCACCATGACAGGTGCTGACAGCCAGCCACCATCAGGGGAAGGAATGTGGCAAATGACATGAAGGTTCTTCAAGGCAGAATAATCACAGGAAATCTTCAAAGGTACTCGTATCAAATTTTATCACTTAACTAATTGAACTAAGGACCACCTGAGCACTGTGTGTCACTTAAAGTTGGAAATGACTAGAGGACGGGAAAGTGTAAGAGTTAGGAACAGGGGAACCCTTGGTCCTACCTACCCCTTCCTATACCAGTCTCCATCTTGGTGGAGAGAGCTATAAAAGGCCTTAGGTGTGACAGAGCCATTTCATGATTCTCAGGAATGTCCCAAGAACCATAATAGGAAATTGTAAGAGTCACATGACTAAACATGATGGGCTGGTGAGGAAACTGGGTGGAGTTCTGCCACTTGAGAAGCAAGGCATGGTAGACCAGCCACCTCAGTCACCTCAGTATGCTGGACTGCCAGAAGTACACAGTTCTCACCTGTCTTGTCCATGGGTTGTCTCTACATTTTCTTGCCTTGGAGGATAAACATTAGTAGCTAGAATGTGGGAGCGGGGAGCTCAGCAGAGACCCACAGCAATTAGACATTAGTCACAAAAGCATTCTCAGGAGTTGGGTTCATAAGAGTTTACATTCCCATGAGTTGTTCCTCAAATGTCAAATTCTACCTCAGCCTAAGCTTATACAGTGGAAACTACCGAGTTCTTTGGGTTTGAAATTGCTACTCTTCAGCATCCTTTGCCCTTTGCTTGGTTTTCCTTTTAAGGCTTGCCTGGCCCAGGTTGTCTTGGAAACAGTTTTCTAATTACCAGAAAGTTCATGAACCTCACATAGAAAACCAAACAAAACAAAATCTTCGGTTCTGCCTTGTCTGAATTTCAGATTTGTCTTTTGAGGGCTGTGTTATTCAGCATCTCCTCTACAAATGACACATGAAGAGGGGAAAGGTTAGAAGTGTCTGCGCACCTCGGGTGACTTGGCCTGCAATGCTAGGCACCAGCAGTTTCTCTCTCAGAGCTTTGTCTGAAGAAGGACTGGGCTATCACCATGGAGGAATGATGACTCCATGTGTCCATTGCTTATTATCCACAAGCAGAATCAACAAGCAGGGAAGATGCTGAAAGGGACCTTTCCTTACGTCAGGCCTGCAAACAGCTGGGCACAGTAGCACACACCTGTAACCCAGGCATTCAAAAGCTGAGGCAGGAAGATGGAGAATTTGAGGCCAGCCTGGGCTACATAGTGATACCCTGTCTCAAACAGAACAAACAAAAGCTTCTACAAATAGGAGCAGAAGATATTCCAAAACAGAAAAAGAAGATACATGCAGGGATAAGTTCTGTAAATGCAACTGTAACTTCATCAGAGTTCTTTATCTTCCCCAGTCAGTTTAGCAGACATCTCCTTATGAGCCTCTAGGCCAGCACATCCTCATTTCTGTGGGACAGAGGTTGACCCTCGGTTATGATACCACTGAAAATTAACTACAGAACTGGGAAACCTTAACATGAAGGCTGTTCTTGCTCTCCCAAGGGACCACTGAAGTCCTGCCAACCTGAAGCATCTTAGTTGCTTCCATGTTATGAAAAGGCCACTTTTCTGGAATTCCACTGTTTATTATGTGGCCAGTCATTTTTCATTGCACACTTTTCTCTCGTTGATGAGCAATTTCACCCCTATAACTGTTCTGTCTCTTTCAGTTTTTCTTCATGTTCTTATGGAAAATAGAAGTGTTTCTTCCATTATTGGATCAGAGTCCCTTGCTCAACTTTAACATGCAGGACACTTATTTCTTAGCAATCTGTGGCTCCCAGTGAGAGCTGGCTCCAATCTCCTTTTTCCATCTTTGGGCTAGAAAATTCAAATTTCACATCTCACTGGCTTCCCCCCACCCCTCACCCAACTCCATCATTTAAGTTGGATTAGATAAGCCACTGGGTCCCTCCCTACCACCACATCTGCATTCATATACCCACAATCCTCCCTTCCAGGGAATTTGTACAAATAAATGGATCCTTTCTGTATAGTGGGGTTTATGCAGTAAGGACCACTTTATTGAATGATATAGCTTCAGAACTCCTGCCTGTGCATTTTTCTTTGTCTGTATGCTCATGTCATCAGTGTACGGTGGTCTTTTAATTAGTATTCTCCCAGTTTTAAAAATTACTCAGGGAGGCCAGGGAAATGGCTTATGGATAAAAGTGCTTGCAATTCAAGCCCAATAACCTGAATTCATTTCCCAGATCCCATTCAGAAATAGAAGGAAAGAAATGATGCCACAAGGTTGTCCTCTGACCTCCACATACCTTACACACATTTGCAAAATAATAATAAAGTTAAAATAAACACAAACACACACACACACACGCACACACACACGAACTTGAGCTGGGGATGTAGCTTAGGCTAGAAAACATGCACAAGGCTAGGTTCAATCTACAGCACTAATGAATAAATAAATAAATAAATAAATAAAAAGTAAATTTGATGACCTATAGTTCTTCAAATTAGCATCACTTCTAAAATACATAATGCAAACAACAGAAGTGGGAGAGATTATAAGCAAACCCCAAGCACAATTTTCAGGTATATCATGGCAGGGCAGTGGTGGAGCAGCTTTGTCTGTGATGGTGGACGCTTATAGAATAGCTGGTTCACATCTTGGAAAATCAGGAAGAGTGTTTGAGTGGAACCAGAAGCAGATACATCACCTTCAAAATTCTGCCCTAGTGGCCATGTCTACCAGCTAGAACTTGCGTCCCCAAAGTTCTACAATATCTTGAACTATGACTGCCAACTAGGGACCAAGTATACAAACGCATGAACCTGTGGGGGACATTTCACAGATAAACCATTATAGTTGGATTGCCAGAAGCTTAACTATTGTCCTAAGGCTACACAAGTTGTAGTATAAGAAGGCACCAAAAGAACAATTACACCTCACAATACTGACTCAGGAGACTCGGGACAGCTTCAAGATTCTCAAACAAAAGTATGCACATCTGTGGAACAGATTACTAAACTTGTAGAGCCTGATTTTCAACTAGAAATATACCTATCAAAATGGAAATGGCTGGTGTACCTTCTGGGCTCTGATACCGCACTGTTTGACAAAGTTTGGTGCACAGAGATAGGATAACTCATAATAACAGACATGTTGTTTGAAAGGAAATTAAGGCCTTGCCCAGACCTGTTGAAGCCTTGGAAAAAAAGGATCTCACATAGTACAAGCTGGCATCCAACTCATTATATAGCCAAGGATGACATTAAACTTCTGAGCCTCCTGGTTCTATCCCCCCTAGTGCTGGGATCATAAGCATGTACCACTAAGCTTAGTTTTAGTTTTATGAAGTGTTAGGGATTGAACCCAGCTGGGTTACATATACCCCCAGTCTTGGTAATATCTATTCGAGATGAATTTTTCTTAATTTATTATTTTTATTTTATGTGTATGAGTGTTATTCCTAAATGTAGGTAAGTACACCCGTGTCGTGCAATGCCTGTGGAGGACAGAAGAGGTTTTCAGATCCCCTGGAACTGGAGTTACAGACAGTTGTTAGCTGCTATATGGGTGCTGGGATTCGAACTCTGGTCTTCCACAAGAACAGTCAGTGTTCTTAACCACTGAACCATGTCTCCAGCCCCTGAGATGAATTAAAAAAATTTTTTATTACATTTATTTATTCTGTGTGTGGATATAGGTGTGCACATGCTACAGAGCATGTGTGGAGGTCAGAGGGCAGCTCTATTAGAGGAGTTGAATCTTTCTTCACCATGTGGGTCATAGAGTCAGCTTCAGGTAGTCAGACTTGGCAGCAAGTGCCTTTACCCCCTAAGCTATTTTGCTATCCCATGATGGAAATTTTTATCATCATAATCATGATTTATGTAGTTCCATGTCCCTGGCACTTTATTATTTTGTAATATTGAAAGTCAAATTCAGTATATTAAGTGACTTTAAAGTTGTCCATCAACTATAAAAGCAAACCATATCTCCATACATCAAGGAGTCTGTATTAGATGCAGATCCTAAATAGTGTTATAATTATTCATCTTGCTATTCAATAAGCACTAATCCTTGCTGTGGAATATAAAGCTGGATTGGGGGTGCTGTGTACACAAATAAACAGTTCGGCCTTGTGAACACCCTTTCTTATCTTTGAGCAGTTCTCATTAAAGAGAGCAGCAGAATACTAACATTATTTAAATGTATCCATTAAATGTGTCCTGCCTACCATGAAATTTTTAAGAGTTAACTTTAGAAAAAAAGTCACACACTACTCAAACCAATTAGTCTTTAGGTTTAATAATAGAAAATTATGGACCTGGAGAAATGGCTCAGCAGTTAATAACACTGTCTGCTCTTGCAGACGACTCCAGTTCAGCTCCTAGCATCCACATGATGCCTCACAAGAGTTTCTAGATCCAGTTCTAGGCGATCCAATGCCCTCTTCTGATCTCTGTGAGCATTACACCCATTTCACACACATGCAGACAAAACACTCATAAAATAAAAATAGATTTTAAAACCCTTAATAATAGAAAACGTTATTGTGTGACTGCTTTTTAAATTCTTAAAAAATATATTTTAGTTTATATGGTGCTGGGGATTAAACCCTAGCCAAGTGCTCTACCCCTGAGCCTCCTCCCTAACTCCACAGACAACCATTTTATATGGTAGTACTTAATATTTTATGTAATTTATGTAATTGCAGGTATGGAAGCTAGAGAATTCCATTCTGATTTTTCTTTATAACACATCGGTTGACAGTTTCTGCACTGTCTTCTTGTTCTTTCTTTTCTTAGTTTTTTAAGCTGTGCATAATGTTCTGCTATATGGCTGTGAGAAGTTGCTTTTGTTTTTTCCCTGCAAGAGCTAACACTCCAAAAGTGCGTGCAGTCCATTTCCTCTTCAGTCCCCGTGGCTGTGCTCCAGTGCCACTTCTTCTCTAAGCTAGTATCTTCTGAAGCTAAAAAACCTTGACATGTGTGTCCAAAAAACTAATCAGTAAACAAGGGTTAGTAAGGAAAAGCACACATATTTGCACACCTGTACATAATTAAATGGGTCGATTTAATCAGCACATCCTCAAAGTCAGTGAGTTTGTGAGATTTGTTGGGTTTTGTTTTGTGGTGCTGGGATGGAATCCAGGTCCTTACCATGGGAGGAAGAGCTCAACTACCAGGCTGTACTTGCAGCCAGGTGAGTTTGTGTTCAAAGAAGACAGCAGATGCCAACAGGATGAGAACCATGGGACCATCAGGTTTTGCAATCTTTAGCCTGCTCTTCTCTGTTCTCATCTGGCTGAGACCCATCCCAACATTAAACAAGGCTACCTCTCAGTGGCTCTGGCTACCAACAGAACAGTCCTTTGTTTTACACAATGAGGAAGCAAACCGCAGGGACCTTGCCTGACCAGGAGAAGCCCCTTTGCTCTTGCCATAATGATGCATTCAACAGGAAGTTGAGAGGAAAATAGCTATTCCCCTGGTGAGAGAATGCATTCTAATTATCTTGGGATGAGGGCTGAGAGACATTCATAAGTGACCATCAAGAAAAAAGAATGGGATGATGTCATTCCTGCTGGGACAATCACTGGAATGAAATCAGGTCATACAACAATAGTCTTCTTCTGTGTTGAGAGCCACAAGTTGTAGGGAGAGATTCCTGCGCTGTGGTCTTTCTCAGGACCCATCTCAGAGCCCCTGCTTCCACGTAGCTGTCGCTCCCAAACCCTAAAGACACACAAGAAATGTGGAATCTTTCCAGCCAATGCTGACATGACTCTCACTGGGCTCCCAACATTTAAGATCTCTATGCTACTATTTAGGTCTTAAGAAGTCTTAAAAAGTGTCTCAATTCTTGCAGCACATTTTATATAAAGGAACAATACAGTTACACAACTTGGTATCAGATCAGATTTTTTTTAGTTAGTGTTCCTTCTTGTAGGATAATTCTGAGTGGCATACTTGAGTTAAGAAGGAATTTATTCCAGGCTGGAGAGATGGCTCAGCCTTTAAGAGCACAGGCTGCTCTTGCAGAAGACCAGAGTTCGAATCCCAGCACCCACATGGTGACTAGCAACCCAACCCTCTGTAATTCTAGTTCCAGGGGCTCCGACGCCCTCTTCTGACCTCCGTGGGCATGGTATGACACAGTGCACCTACCTTCATGCAGGCAATACACACATACATGTACAATAAAAATAATGAATAACAAAGTTGTTTTTATATATATATATAAAAAAGGAGGAAAATATTCTATAGAACAGAGTCTTAGGAAGTCACTTTCTAAGAAGAAATGCTGCCTTGTGCCCTGTTGGATCATTTTTTAGGGTTGATTCATTCTTACAGAAGAAGCATTTGATCTGTGTTGGTTGATCCCGAGTTCCTAGTTCCAGCGACAAATATACTCCATCTTAGATTTTTTTTCTCACAGTAATTTCTTGATTTGACCTCATTTATCTGCTTCGATTTCACTAGAGTGCATGATAATTATAAAGGAAGGTTAGATTTTCGAAGAAGTCATCCCTGGAATAATTAGGTGGAAAGGTCAAATCCTGTTATTAATATTCTGTTGTTACTGCATTAATAGGGCTTTAAAGAAATAAGGCATTAAGCCAAGGCCTTTTTTATGTGGTATGATAAGAGAATTACAGCACTGTAGGCTGGCTCTTTACAAAACGTCTGCTGTGTGGAGATGTGTAGAAAATGCTCACTTTTCATAAACCATTTGTTTATGCATAAATTCAGGGTCCACATGGGAACTCACATTCATTCTGTGATTTTGTTCTCCATTAATAGGGATGCTTGCATTGCTATCTAGGGTAAAGGGGAGGTTGTGAAGTATATGTGACAAATGTGTTTGAAAACCCCTTTGGTTACTGCTGACAGACTTCATAGAGACACCTTTTGATAGAGTCCTTTTGGGCAGATTTTAAAGTAAGCATCAATGATTTCTGCTACACTTATTTGGAAATGAGAAGTAATTTGGCTGTAGGGTCTTTGAGAAAGAATAATTATTCTAAATTTAAAAGTAAAAAAAATATTTCCAAATACTGTCAGCATTATTAAAAACTCCTAAATTTTCATTTCCTATTATCTCTCGTCTTTATATTTGTTTATTTAGTGTGTGTGTGTGTGTGTGTGTGTGTGTGTGTGTGTGCAGGTATGCATGCATGAACACAGGAGGTCAGAGGACAACTTGCTGGAGCCATTATTTTTCTATCTACCACATGGGTTCCAGGGTACAAACTCAGGTCATCAGTCTTGGCAGCAAGTATTCTTACCCACCAAGCCATTTTCTCAGATCGTCAGGCTTGGCAGCAAGCACTTTCACACACTGAGCCATTTTAACAGCCCCCCCATTTGTTCTTTGACTTGAAAGTCATCAAAATCTGTTATCTACAGAGTGCATCGGTGCTTAAAATGCACCAATCATTTTAAGCAAACCTATTTGCAAAGTAACTTGGTCATGGCTTCTTATTTTGAGATTCACAGCAAAATTAATTTAAAAAAATGATTAACGTTTATATTTTCACCAATAAATGATTTAAAAGATTTAATCTTTTTCTTTTTCAGACAGGGATTCACTGTGTAGCCCTAGTTGCCCTGGAACTCACTATGTAAACCAGGTGGCCTCGATCTCACAGAGATCTGCCTGCCTCTGCCTCTTTAAGTGCTGGAATTAAGGGCATATGCCACCATGCCTGGCTTTTGATGCATTTTTGTATATCTAAAAACTCTTTTTACTTTTTACATATAATCTAAATGTGCCAGGTGATTAAATACGCCTATATCTGACTAATTCATAGGCCCTTGGTCGGTCCCGGGGCACCTATGTGATGCACAGTGGTCCTGAGATATAGCCCAGCAGGTGTTCTGAGGGCCACTGTGGTGCTGTAAGAGTTACTCATATTTTGAATGTGTCTTTGGATGATAAAAACACTGAACTAAGAAGCAAGGTGTTAGATCTGGTATTAGCCATTTACTGTGTAGCTTTTTAGGAAGTTAGAGTGTGCTTGTCTCATTTTCCCTCACTGGGACGTTGTAAAGAATGCAAAAGCACTTTAGGGGAAACAGCCATAGGAAGTCATGAAAACCTAACTACTGCTGCTGTTGTAATATCAAAAGACGAAGGCATTGTGTGGTAATCATTAGTTCCCATCATACTGTGTTATTCCCAGCACCTTGTTTCTCTTTTATTATTCTTTTAGTTTTATGTCTCCCTGCCAGTAAACTAATCCCAATGTGTATTTTTTGATGGTTGGCAAAAATTCAAAATGTTTTGAAAAGAATAAAAGCTACAGAATCCCTAGTGTATTAATTACATATTCAGTACTTTAAATTTTTTAAATAAAATGAAATAGAATGAATAATATTTATGAATTTAAGCATTAGAAGTGAAAAGAATTAGCATAGACATTTATATACTCATAACTGTTCAGCTAAGGGTTGGCTCCAAAACATCTTTAACAATTAGAAAGAGGACTAATGTTAAGACCAACTCTCAGGGGATGGGTGTTACTGCTTTTACTATCTTGCTGATTGGCTTCTGTCATGCATTAAAATGGCTGAGAGATTGTCTTTATCAGGATCCTCCAGACAGAAGCCAGAGACAGCCCCCCCCCCCCATGACATCCACTGCTTGCTGTCATTGCCTGTCACAGACTGCTTTTCTCCCAGGGAAATGTTCAATTTTCTTGTTGGCCTTTCCCACCCCAAGCATTGATTTATAGAGGACCTTCTTTCAAATATGTCACATCTAGTCTCAGCTTAGTAATGCTGAAGTGTCCCCTCCGGGTGAAAAGCAAGGAATGTAGTTTACAATTCTCATCTGAAGTCTATTCAGTTTAAAGAGCTTTCTCTCTGGGTGTGGAAATACTAAGATGGGGTTTGTGTGGCATGCCTTGTATGAACATCCATTCTAGCAACAACTAATCCCTCAAGGTGACAGACAATAATTCTGACTATCAAAACACTGGAGTTTTGTTTTGTGGATGTCTGGAAATACACACAATGATGCCCCTTGGAGTGGTGTAACAAAGAACCTTTCCTGGGCCTGGAGAGATGGCATGGCAATTAAGAGCACTGATTGTTCTTGAGAGTACTAGGTTCAGTTCCCAGCACTCACATGGTGGCTAACAACTGTCAACCATCAGTAACTGCAGCTACAGGGGATCCGACATGCTCCAGGAGAGGAGCATGCTGACACCATTGCTGTAGGTTCATATAATGGAACAAGGTGTAGAGAGAACACTAATGCATCTCTCAGCTCTCATCAATGAAGCTCCCTTGTGCAACAGAGGGCCAGGAACACAAAAGGCCAAAGCATAAAGAATAAGAAAAAAACAAAGCATAAAAAAATACCTGAACAGATGTTATGTAAAAAAAATATATAACTGAGGGGCTGGAGAGATGGCTCAGCAGTTAAGAGCACTGGCTGCTCTTGCAGAGGACATGGGTTCGATTCCCAGCACCTACATGGCAGCTAACAACTGTCTGTAATTCTAGTTCCAGGGAATCTGATGCCCTCTTCTGACCTCCATGAACATTGCACAACACCAGCATGGGTACACCTACATACATGAAGGCATTACATTCATACACATAAAATAAAGAACTAAAATATTAAAAAATATAGCAGAGAATGTCAGACTTGTAGAAGTCTCATAAAAATCTGTGATGTTAGAAGTCTCTGGGTACATATTTCATCCCTACATAGCTTTAATTCATGACTGAAGGGGTTCCTAAAACTCAGAAGTATTCCAATTCCATACACACACACACACACACACACACACACACACACACACAGGACACACACATCACCTACTTCATAGGTCAATTCAGATTCCCACAATATTGTAATTAATATTACATGATCTTTTAATATTCAATCTCCCTCTAAGTCTCTAGGATTCTTAGAAGTCTTTTGTTCTTTTTCACTGTGCTTCTGGTCTCTTTCAATAAAAAGCAGTATTTTAGGTCAAGAAAGTCTGCTGTGAATACGATGTCAGCTCTGTTGGTTCATTCTTTTAGTTACCTTCAGCAAGTCACCTTTTTAACTCTGTTCTTTGATTACACAACCTGCCAGGTGAAAATAATAATTTGATCTCTGCATGCACATTAAGGACCCCTGCGGTTCCCATACAGTAGAACAAAGCCCTGCTGCATTATTGTGGGGAACTTTTCAAAGTAATGATTGTTCTTATTTCAGGCCTGAGTGAAATGACGCTAAAAGAGCAGAGATTTAAATTCATGGTTGCAAAACTGCTTAAAACTAAGGGTTTTATTCCCCTTTGCTTTTTTCCAACATTCTCCCCCCGGTTTACATTGCCCAGTCAAGAATTTAAAAGGAGCCTTTGGCAAAGCCTCAGGTTCCACCTGGTTTGGGGTTGAAACCACGTGAAGCCACTGCGTCCTGAAATGATCTACCAGCTTGCGTTCTCTTTCAGGGTGAGCCAGGCTCACATGAAACTTGGCCAAGTCTTTAGATGGACCTGCTCAAAGTTTTCATTTTATATCAGACTCTAAAATGAGGCCACTCATCCGGTTCTGCCTTTCAAAAAGCTGTCATTGTAATGTCCCCAGAGTGTGTATAATTATTACTAAGGGCTGAGGTGTAAGAACACCTGGAAGTGGAATGTGGGGAAGAATTTCTCAGGCACTTGGCATTTATTCTAATTGGGAAACCAGACAGACTCAGGAATAGAGAGGCTCTGGTGTCAAGCAAAGTATTTTGGGGAAAGAATTTCTTTTGATGTCTCAACAAAAGGGTTTCAAGTAAATAGCTCGGAGACCTATTTAATTCATTTTTTGCTTTGTTTCTTTTCTTAAGCATTCATGACTGCAACCGATATTCACTGAGCATTGCTACATGCCAGGTGTATTTTAAATTCCCATCACTGTGATAAAATTCCTGATAAAATCAACTAGAAAAAAATTTTATTCTCATGTTCCTATTGTTTTTGGCCTATCATGAGAGTGTACTTCATGGCAGAGGTGTGTGAGAGAGGAGGCTGCTCACTTCATGGAAGGAACCAAGGTTCAAAGGCAGGCCCCCAACATTCCTATTTACTTCCACTAGGCATCACCACCAAAAGGTTCCACCACCTTTCTGTAACACCACAAGTAGACAACAACGTTTTCAACACAAGGCTTTTTAGGGACGTCTAAGAACCAAGCTGTGAAACCAGGCATGGTGGTGCATGCCCATAATTCCAACTCTTAAGAGACCAAAGCAAGAGGATCACAAGTTTGAGATCAGCCTGCACTACATAGTGAGACCTTGTCTCAAACAAAACAAAACAAAAAACAGAATAAACAATAGAAAAAGAACCAAAGTATAGCACATATCAAGTCTTGTTCTAATAATTTGGAACCCATCAATGACCAAAATATTTGGACATGCAAAACTCCATGGGTCTCACATGCTAGTAGAAAAAAAAGAAAATAATACTAATCATACCTATCAAATAGTCTATGAGAAAGTAGTAAGTGCTATGAAATATAAATAGAGAAAAATTAGCAGTTAACAAAGACTCACTGAGATAAGAGTTAAGCAAAAGCTTAAAGAAGGCGAATGTACAATCAAATGGTGTTTTGCCTGTATGTATGTAAGTACACCATATGTGTGCCTGATGCCTGTGGAGACCAGAAGAGTTAAGGATGGGTGTTAGCTGCCTTGTGGGTTCTGGAAACACAACCCAAGTTATCTGGAAGAGCAGTAAACACTCTTAGCTGTTGAGCCATCTCTCCAGCCCCCACAACCAAGTACCTTAAAAAGGAGCATTCTGGGAGCTGGAGAGATCTCTGAGGGATACTGAGCACATACTGCTCTTGCAGAGGAACAAAGTTCCGTTCCCAGTACCCACACCAGATGGCTCATAACCGCCTTTAACTCCAGCTCCAGCAGATCTTTCAGCTCCCATAGGCACCTGACTTGTGCACAAACTTCCCATACAAACATAAACACATATACATAATTTCAAATCGTGAGAGAAATCTTTAAAAAGAAGAGCATTCTAGATAGAATAGCTTGAACAAAATCCCCAGGGTAAGAAGTAGAGAGACGATGCTAGCAAAAATGGAACCAGTACACAGCTCAGTGGTGGGAAGTGATGTCAGAGTCACAATAGGCCAGCACATGACCCCTAGGCCATGGGAAGATTTGGGCTATTTCTCTGGATGAAAGAGAAACCATTATAGGGTTTTGTACAAAAGAATAGTGCATTCTGATTTATATTTCCAAAAGCTCTCTCTGTCATGCTGGAAGTAGATGGTAGTGAACAAAGGTGAAAAGAAGAAACTTATTATGAGGCTTTTGAAACAGATAAGAGTACTTCACACTTACTGACAGCATTAGAAGCAGCAAAAATAGACAGGCCTAGCTATCTCTAAAGAAAGAGGCAACAGTGTGCCTGATAAATTGGATATCATATGTGAAAGCAGTTAGATAAGGAAGGAAGGGGAGAAAGGAGGGAGCGGGAGAGGATGAGGTGAGACGATGGAGGAAGGAAGAAGTTTAGTAGTTTTTATTTTTTATTTTATGTGTATGAGTGTATTGCCTGCATGTATGTGAGTGCACCCGTGTCGTGCAGTGCCCGCGGAGGACAGAAGAGGCTATCAGATCCCCTGGAACTGGAGTTATGGACAGTTGTTAGCTGCCATGTGGGTGCTGGGATTCAAACCTGGGTCTTCTGCAAGAACAGCTAGTGTTCTTAACTGCTGAGCCATCTCTCCAGCCTGAAGTTTAGTAGTTTTAAAAACTGAGTTGGAAGCACCTGTTAGTTCTCCTATTGGAAATATCATTCACTAAGCAGTTGATTTATGCATCTGTATTTGGAGAGAATGGTCACGTTTTGGAGTCATTAGCATTATGTCTACCATGGTGTGGGTTTAGACAGAGAAAAGAGAGATCCTCTCTCTGGAAGATCTAGCATTCAGAGCTGGAAGAGGAGATCAAGTTAGGCAGAGTGGTACAAGCCTCCAATCTGAGCACTTGGGAGACTGAGGCAGGAGGATCCTGATTTCAAGGAGAGCCTGGGCTATAGTGATACCTTGGCTTAAAATAAACAAATGATAAATAAAGCAAGAAACTAGAACAGAGGTCAGCAGAAGACATTAGAAAGAGCTCCAGTGAAGTAGGGGAAGACAAAGGTTGTAGTCCCCTAGAGGCTGAAGGAAGACAATATTTTAAGAATACAGTAGTCAACTCTCTGATAAGTCCAGTATGCTGAAGATGGATATGTAACTATTGGATTTTTCTACCTTTGGGTTACTGGTGACACAGATGAGCACAGCTTTGGCGTGGGGGAAGAGAACCAGACGACAGTGTAATAAGATAGAGAAACAAAGAAGTGTGCTGACTTTTACAAGCATCTTGCCACAAGTTGAGGGAAGAGATGGGACAGTAGAGATAAGAATATTTTTAAACAAATAGACGTATAACAGAATGATTATATGGAGATAGAAATGGTATCATTTTGAGGGGGAAACATGGGGCTTTAGGCAAAAGAGCAGAAGATGGCTGGATTTGAGACATGTGAAATGAGGTGGAATCCAGTTCACAGATGCAAGAATTACTTTAGAGTGAGAAGAATGCAGGCACTACACCTCCTCAGTAGAGAAGGGTGTAGTAGTGCCTTGATGCTGGCAGGCGAGCAGTGAGCAGGGCTCCGGGCTCTGGCGATCTCCTGCAGTGACTTCTGTTTCCTCAGTGAAGTGTGAAACAAGGTGATGTTGAAGGTCAGGTAATAATGTGGGGAGAGGGAAGCTGGGTAAAATTGATATCTGAGCGAATGAAAGCATAATTGGACTGGGGAAATAAGGACAATGGCCGGGCAGTGTTAGGGATTACTTCAGGTTCACGTCCCTGAATGTGACCTGAGAACACTCAGGATGAGTTTGTTATTTGACCGAGGTATGCAGAACTGCACCAGTGTAGAAGTAGGCTAGGCAGGGAGTTGGACTGACTCTGATTGTTGGGTGGTACCCAGCAAGGATACCAAGGAGGAATACCAAGCAGAGACCAAGGAGCTGAGAGTTTCCAAGGTCTGTCTGTAAGGTTTGACTGGAGTTTAACCTGATAAGGAAGAGTAACAATATCAAAGGAGCCAGTACAGGTAGCAGTGGAAGGGTCAAAGGGCTGAATTGACGGGAGCTGGATTTTAAAAGTAATGATCAGAGAAGGCTGGGAACTGAGTTAGGATCCCCAGCACACATACAAAAAGCAGAACATGGTGGTATGTGTCTATAACCCAAGCATTGCCGTGTGGGGAAATGACCCGGGTCTGCCAGGCTAGCTGAATCAATGGGCTCCAGGTTCAGTGAGAGACCCTATTCTAGTTTGCTTTCTACTACTGTGATAAAACACCGACCAAAATTTGGGGAGAAAAGAGTGTATTTCATCTTACACTTCTATGTCACAATTCATCCTTGAGGGAAATAGGATAGGAACTCAAGGCAGGAACCTGGAGGTGGGAACTGAAGCAGACACCATGGAGGAATGATGCTTACTGGCTTCTTCCCTTGGTTTGCTCAGGTACTTTTCTTATACAGCCCAGACTCACTTGCCCAAAATTGACACTTCTCACAGGGGGCTAGGTCCTCTTACCTCAGTTAGCAATCAAGAAAATGCCCCCATAGACATGCCCACAGGCCGTTCTGATGGAGGAAATTCCTCAACTGAAGTTCTTTTTCCTAAGATGACTCTAATTTGGGTCAAGTTGATACCAAAAATCTAGCTAGCACAGATCATTTAGGAAAAAAAAATAAGTTTGAGATCCATCAAGGAAGATGCTGAACATCAACCTCTGTCCTTGATACATGTAGGCATGCACCTACAAGCACATGCACACCCACAAAAATGTACATAAAACACACACACATGTGTGCACACACACACACACACACACACACACACAAAGGATCAGAAAATAGAGTACATGAAATTGAGCTGTTGAGGTGTGGCAGCTACTGGTACAGATAGGACTACGAGCAAACTAGTGTGGCCCCTGGAAAAGCTGGGCAAGTAGGTGCCCAAGAAGAGGCAAGGTGCTGTTGAGATTGCAGCCGCTTCAAAACTTCCAAGCACTTGGGCATATACGATGCTAGAGGAAGTGAAAGTGAGGCAGGAGCAGAAAACTTAGACCTGCCGAGCACCGTCCAAGGGCTGCTCGATAGCACGGAAGGAGCAGGTTACAGAATCTGATAGTAGGAATTAATTTTCTTATAAGATGAGAAATAAGAAAGGTTAACAGATTTAAGAAGGAAAGTGGAGAGAGAGGTAGAGAGAGGAAGGGAGGGAGGAAGGGAGGGAGGGAGGGAGGAAGGAAGGAAGGAAGGAAGGAAGGAAGGAAGGAAGGGCTAGCTGACAAGCTTTAAGAAAAAATTTAGCATGGCACTCATACACCCAAATGTGCATCAAGTTTTCTAGAGTTGTAGTAAAGATAGTAGAGTTAAATATAGATCCAAATAAAACATTACTTTGTATATAAAGTCGCAGTTTACTAAAATGAAATTCTGTCCCTTTTCCTAACCCCGAATTCTTGAGATGCCTAATAACTTACTCTGCTAGTTTTAAAGAAAAATAAACAAGAAAATCCTTAGAAAGATGCCACGTAACGGCACACAAAAAGGAATTCAATTCAGGCATGGGTTATTTTATAGCAATAATAAACCAAACATCTTGACTGGGAGAAAGCCAAACTCTCTGAAGGATGCTGGGGATAGTGATTTCTATGTAGAAAGGTGGTTTTATTACCTTTTTATGGCTTTCCATCTTCTTGCTTTGACAAAAGATCACTTGGAACAGAACTTCTTTCAGTGATGCCTGTGTAGACTTTATTCCCATTACAGTCAGTCATAGTATTTATCCTGTGACCACAGAGAGGAAGTGATCACATTTTTTTTACATTTTTGTAATTGTGCCATGTTCTAGTCTTGATGCCAGAGGATTTTTAATTGTCTGAAAATAAGCAGCAGCATCGTGGGCAGGTTCTGTACCATCTGAACTCACAGACACTTAGAAAATGCTCAGTGGACTCTCTTGTAAGTCCAAGTTCTTAGTGGTTAAGAATCCCTTTTGGAGTGAAATAGAGAAAGATGAGCAGGTTGAATTTCCCTGAAGTCATTTTCCTTTTCATGCTTATGAACTGTGTCTTTGCCTGTGGCGAGCAGAGACCAGGATGACAGCAGATGACTCATTTTAAAAATCACTAAGCCTTGGGGCTGGAGAGGTGGCTCAGTGGTTAAGAACACTGAATGTTCTTGCAGAAGACCTGGGTTTGAATCCCAGCACCCACACGGCAGCTAATAACTGTCCGTAACTCCAGTTCCAGGGGATCTGACAGCCTCTTCTGTCCTCTGTGGGCATTGCACGACACGGGTGCACTTACCTACATGTAGGCAATACATGCATACACATAAAAATATAAAAATTATAAATAAATTTTTTTTAGAAATCACTAAGCTGATGGAAGCCTTCTTTCTGCATTGTTCCAGGAGAGAAAACAGGTATAGAGAGAGAAATATTCAAACAGGAAAGGACCTTTTAAGTAGAGACTTTAGTGAAATACAGTTTTGCTTTTGTATTTTATTACAAATAGCAATATTATTAAATGACTATAAACTTCACAGCTAGGTGACAAGATGCAAAACAGATTTGGTGACCCTTGTGCCATATGGCATTCGTTCAGTCCACAGGTAACGATGCGTGCTGGTTTCTTTTCACAGCACATGGAATGGTAGTGCCCCACTTAAAGTGTGTCAGTTAATCTAGTCTAGATAATTCCTCATGCTCATGCCCAGAGACTTGTCTCCTGGATGATTCCAGAGCCTGTCAAGTTAACACTATCCACCATACAATGCAAGCTTTCTGCTGTCTTTTGTTGTTGCTGCTTCTTTTGTGTGTACGTTTTAAGGTAGAATCTCATCACATAGCTCAGCTTGAGCTCACATTGATCCTCCTGCCTCAGCTTCCTACTGCTGAGATTACAGGCATGTGCCACACCCAGCCTTCAATGAATGCTTGCAGGAGCAGGACTTTGTCCTGGGCACTGAGACCTTGGGTAAAATATGTGCTCCTCAGGCTCTTCTCTCAGAAGCGAACATCCTAAAGTGACCATGTTGCTACCACAGTGTCTCCTAAAGTTGTCACTTCATGGGACAGACATGGAAGCACTTGGTGTACTTGCTAGAAACCATGCATATTTTAGGAAGGGTGGGATAAAGTTGAAGAGTCGTTAGCGCTTCGTACTGGCTTCCTGAAGCTCTCTGGGGCAGGAGAACCCTAACCATTCTTTGTTAGCATGGACTTCAGAAAGATGTTAGATACTAGCATGAGAATTAGTAAGATTTTCCCCCAGAAAAGGCAAATTGATGCATAACCAAGTGCCTGGTTTCTGCAGTTTCTACCAGCTTTAGGATGCATAAACAGCAGAGGTTTGTCCCATAAGCCTCGCTTATGAGCATCACAGAACACTTTCCCTGTGGATGGCTGAGTTCAGAAGGACATACAATGTCCAATTTCCTTTAAAGACAAAGGACTCCCCAATGGTGTTTGCCAGGTTTTAGTACAAAGGGAAATTTTAATTCATGGACTTTGAACCAGCTGCCTGTAATCCCAGTTACTGGGAAGGCAGAGGCAGGATGATCCAGATATCAAAACCAGCCTGGTCTATATAAGCACCACTACATTATCTGGAAACAATAATAAACTTATGGGGCTGGAAGGATTGCTCAGCAGTTAAGAGCACTGGCTGCTCTTGCAAAGGACCTGGGTTTAGTTCCTAGCATCCACCTGGTGGTTAACAACCATCTGTAACTCCAGTTCCAGAGGATCTGATACCATCTTCTGGCCTCCCCAGACACTGCATGACATGGGTGCACTTAGATACATTTGGGCAAAACACTCATAAACATAAAATAAAAATAAATAATAAATTTATGACCTTGTGTTCCTGAGGCTCATTCTATTTTTTTTCTTAATTTTTTTTTATTTCATTTCCTGATCTGTTTGTTAAATATTTTATTAGGCTTTTTTTTTACATTTTTCTATTGATTAAATTTGTTCTTTGATAATACCATACATGTATGTCATGTGTTCTAATTATTCTCACCAACACCCTCTCTTATCTCCCCCTTACCCTGTCAATCACTGCCCTCCTCCTTCAAAGTCTCTTTCCCATGTTCAGGTCAATTTTGCTTTGTGGCCTACGGAGTCTAACCAGGGCTATCTGTACGTCCTTAAGTTTGGAACTACCCAAAGGAGGCTGGTGGGCTCACCAGTGGGGGCACAACTGAAAACAATGACTCTCTTCCTTCCCAGATCATCGACAGGGCAGGGCCGGGGCCCAGCCTTGTACAGACCTGTTGTAGCTGCTGAGAGCCCATGACGACAACAGCTGCACTGTATCTCGAAGGCAGCATTTCACAGCCCTTCTCCTCATCTTCCTGCTCTTCCATTCTTTCCATCTCCTCTTTCCAAATCTTCCCTGAGCCTTAGAAAGAGCAGTATAAATGTCTTACTTAGGCCTGGAGTGGTGGCCTTTAATCCCGGCACTCAGAAAGCAGAAGCAGGTGGATTTCTGGTCTACATAGCAAGTTCTAGGCCAGCCAGGACGCCAGGACTACATGGTATGACTCCCTCTCAATAAATAAATAAATAAATAAATAAATAAATAAATAAATAAATAAATATAATAAAAGTATTTAAAATATATATATATATATATATATATTTAAGATAGGGACTTGGGGACTGGAGAGTTGTCTCAGTGGTTAAGAGCACCCGCTGCTCTTACCTGCTGTTCTATTTCCAGAACCCACATGGTGGCTAACAACTGTCCATAACTCCAGTTCCAGGGGAATCCAACACCCTTGTCTGTCCTCCATGTAGGTATAGCATGACATAAGTGTACTTACATACATGCAGGCAATATACTCATATACATAAACTAAAAATAATAAATAAAGGGCTGGAGAGATGGCTCAGCAGTTAAGAGCACTGACTGCTCTTCCAGATGACCCGAGTTCTGCTATCAGTGCCCACATG
>NW_008358488.1:295893-315760 GCF_000622305.1 Nannospalax galili
GTTCTAGTTAGAACTGAGTATTCAACCATAGCTTAGTTTTTGCACCGTGACCAGCTGCAGTTCTCTGCATTAACTGCCATTCTTTGCAAAGAGAAGGTTCTCTGATTAAGGCTGAAAGTAGCCTTTGTCTATGGGTACAAACAAATATCTACAAGGCCAGGTCAATTGGTTTATTTTTAAAATGCATCTGTGTTGTTATTTATTGGGGGGTCTTGTACATGTGTGGAGGTTCAGAGAATACTTTGTGGGAGGCAGGGGATCAATTCTCTCTTTCTACAATGTGGGTTCTGGGAATAAAACCAAGTAGTCAGGCTTGATGGCATCCACCTTACTGGCTGAGCCATTTTGCTAGCCCAGCATGTCAATTTAACTAAACAACTTGTAAATTGCCCCCTAGGCCTATGACCTCCTCAACCACGGGGTTTTGGTCAAGTTTATAGTACCAGACATAAATTCCCTCCCGTGGAATGGGCCTCAAATCCAATCAGAGAGTGGTTGGTTATGCCCACAACAATTCTGCCTTTATTTGCCCAATGGGTACATCTTACCCTGTGGATTGGAACTGTACTTCATCTGTTTCACAGCTGGTATATCAAATATTTGCCCCTCATAGCCTCTAGAGAAACTACTTGAATTTCATTCAAGTTATAGGATTAGCTTCATGAGAAAGATAGCACAGAAAATTTATAACAGCCTCTTATAAGTGTCTAAAGGAGGCTAACCCAAAACAGTCAAACATGCTAGGAATACAGACAGCAAAGTGTCTACGTGAACAGCCCTGGTTTGGCTTCAGCATCCTCAGGCCCTTGAGAATTCCCTTCAGGTTTGCTGATGAGACTGTCTTCTTTGCTGAGGGTGCATGCCAGGCTGGAGGTACACAAGCGCTCTGGGACAGATGTCATGAAGACAAAAGTGGTTTCTCTTCAGAGCTTCATTTTTGCAGTTTGCAGTTATTAGCCACCTGTAAACAGAAAAGTTGCAAGGAAAAGTAATAGGTTTAATCCCAATACTCTGGAGGCAGACGCAAGTGGAGCTCTGAGTTTGAGGTCAGCCTGGTCTACATAGCAAATTCCAGGTCGGCCAGGGCTGTATAGCGAGACCCTGCCTCCAACCCACTAGACCAAACAATGAAAGAAAAGAAAAAGAAAAGGAATTGGAAAATAAAATTCTACCTAAGAGATTTTCCTATCAATGGACTTGTAGTAGAAACCAAAAGAAACCACAAAAATCATGTAATGCCATTGGGGACAAATGAAGAGCTAATGCCGTGGAACTGAGTGACCAGTGGAGAGAGGTGGATGTTAGAAAGCACAAAGGCTTTGCGGAGGGGATGAAACTTCATCCCTGATGCTCAAAGACACTTTCTGCTGGAGTCAGTGGGGGTGCGTCCTGGGCAGCTTAGAGACTAAGCATCACAGAGCTTTGGTTTGCTTAGAATACCAGTCATGCAAAACCCAGAACTGCAGGTGCCTCCACAGTATACATTTCTCACATGGTCCTAAGTAAATAAAGGTTAGGCAGAAGGATGGATAGGTACATTCAATGGGAAATAGATAACCACTATCCATACCAACTGGCTTTATTTACCAAGGTAAATAATGATTGAGATTTTCATTGTGGCTTCTACCCATTTAGTGTGAGTACGTGTGTGTGTGCATGTGCATGTGTGTGTGAGAGAGAGAGAGACACAGAGAGAGAGAGAGTACATGCATGCATACATTTGTATGTATTCCTTTTTCTTTAGAATTTCAGAGAAAATACATGATGAAAAATGATGCCTGAATAACAAAATTCTGGGAGAGCACTTGCCTTACATTTGTCAGGCCCCAGGTTCCATCCACAGCACCACAGTAAATTAATAAATAATTAATTAAATGAATAACAAAATTCCGTGTATGTCATTGTTTGAAGGCAGGGAGAAAATGAAAGAGGAAATGAGTAGTTTGTTAAGAGTCTGATTAAAATTTTCTCCCAGCATTACCTTAGTACAGTGCTTCAAACTAAAGAAAAGCTAGCTTTGAGAGGGAGGAGTTGTTCCTTAGGGTAAACATTTTTAAGGGTGATATGCCTAGCCTGCTTCTTGCATTCCCAGCAGCTCTTTTATGCCTATAGTCTCCATCTTCCTCTAATCCTTTTCAATCCTCTTGACCTTTGCCCCTACATGACCTTTAGTACCTTGCCTCCTGACCTTAAGACTTCAGAATTTCAGAAGAGATTTTGATGAAACCACCTGCTGTTTGGTTCTGGTTTCCCTCACCACTACCTCCACCTAGAACAGAAGCAAAGATTCTAAGCCCCACCAGACTCCCTGAGTCCAGCTGTTCCTGTGACTTGGGGCAATTGTAGTGATGGATATGGGCTCCTCATTCTCCCTCTGCTGACCAGATACCAGTGGGAATGGGAGACCGTGTACACAGAATTGAATTCTGATTTCTTCTCTCCTAAGGAAAAAAAGAAAGGCAGACCAAATCACCAAATCTCTAAGGATCCATTCACTTAGTACTGTGCTTTGCAGTTAGAACAACTCTTGATTTTTTTCCCCATAAGACTTGATTTTTCTTACTTATATACTTGTAAACCTTAAGTAGAACACCAGAACATCTGCCTACACAAAACCTGGCTTTACAATAAGTAATAAATCCATTGTTGGAATTCAGCTCATAGACTAAAGGGTCCTGGTTAGTTGTATGTCCTCAGGGCAGTTGGGCAGCATGGAGTCCTGGGGAAGAAGTGAGGCCACCTCCTCCTAGCTTTCAGCTCACCACCCTGGTGTGACCGAATCACAGCTGGAGAAACAGAAGCCAAGAGGCAGACAGCTGAGGAACCACGGAGGTCTCTCAGCTAGTTCTTCTTTGTTTCAAGTTTCAAAGTCAAGTTGGAAGATGTTTAAACTGGCTAGATGAAGGGCACAGGCATTCAGGATCACCAAAAGTAAAATTAAATAAAGAAACCGCAACAGAGTTAAAATGGTGAGGTTGTGAAAATAAACTCATAATAAAAATAATACTGGGGTGGGGAGAGGAATGTTCTCTATACTAGCTAGTCTCTTAGCATCTTGCATATATATAAATCTCACAAAACCCACGCAGAAGGTTCTATTAGCCAACTTCAATAATAAGGAAACTGAGATTCAGAAAGTTTAACTTGTACGGTTTTTCATGCTGCTGACAAGTGGCCAAGCCCGCACCCAGTTTGTCAAATCCCCAGATCCTTGTGTATCACAAATCACCATGGTCCATGCTAACGGCATGTTTGGATTGCAGAGGAGAGGCAGGGTCTTCATAAAGAACCGTGAAGAAATTTCTTTGTACTGTCGCTGACGCAAGGTCAAGTTTTTGGACCTCTGCTCTCTAACCTCACGAACTGTCAGCAGCACTGTGATGCTAACTGAAAAACTTAAAGTCAGCTTCAATCAGTCACAAAATTGATGTTTGTCAGAGACTCGCTGTGCTTATCTATTGTATTAAAATGGAAGTGGCTTAAAACAGCACTGAACGCTGATTAGCAGATACCCTTTCTGTGAATCAGGAATTGGGGAACAGCTCAGCAGCATGACTGTACTTCAGGGTCTTTGGTCTAAGATATGGACCAGGCCTGACATCATCTACAGGGTTGGTTGAACAGGAAGATCCTCTTCCAATGTCCTTCACTCAAAGCTAGGCTTGGTGGCACATGTCTGTGATCCTAGTACTCTTCCCAGAAGTCAGCACAGTGTCACAGATTCATGACTCCACAGGCTGTTTATGAACATGTAAGCTGGTTCCTATTGCTGACCCCCAAAATGTTCTTCTCAGCCATTAACATTTGTCTGCTTCAGAGTTGTGATTATAGTAATTACTATGGAAGCTGAAAAGTCAGTTTTATCTTGATTTCGAGAAGTCTCCACAGGGAACCTACATCCTTTTTTTTTTTTGTTTTTGCTTTTGTTTAATCTCGGAATCATTTTGTAAATGTAGCACACTATAATTTTGTTTCTTTCTCTCTTTCAGTCTTTCTCCATAATTGCCCAAAGATCTCTTTCCTCTCTGCTTCTGTTTGTGTAGTGGCTCCACTACTCTAGTACCACAACAGGAAAGAGGCTGCACTAAGTGGATTAAATAAATTGCCACCCTCAAAGTACTGGGGCCAGTCTGGAGAATTCACATACTCATCAGAAGTAACAGCTCTTCAGCTGAGGACCTGAGGCTCACTTGCTACCTGATGGGCTTTGACTTTGACAGGGATCATTTCTAGCTTGGCTGAGGTGTCAAGAGGAGCGAGATAGTGTAGGAAGCAAAAATATTAAAGGTCTCATTGCTTCTACTCCAGAACATTGAGAAACAAACCCTTCCACTCTGCTGTTCATTAAAAGCACCATATCCATTTAAATTATAAAGCTGTCCTTGAAGTCATTCCTACAACCCCAAACATTGCATCATTTCGTTAAAACTTATATATTTATTGCTTGAGCATGTCACAATTAATTACTCTGAAAGAAATATGTACATGAGAAAACTTTAAGCTTTACTGACCCTTAAAAGAATTTTCAATATTGAGGGAAAAATCCCTCAATTCTTAAAAAAAGGATAGGGGCACACATTAAGAACCTGGCCAGCAATATGCACACAATAAATCCATTAGCATCATGAAGAATCGGTCACTAACCCCTCTTTTCCCAAAACAACAATAGATCCTTCCCTGGCCTTAACAACTCCTGGAAAATCTGCTAGATAGAAAAGGACCTGGTACCCTTACCACCACCCTCTGAAGGAAGACAATGCATGATGAGAGCTTTAGATGCATTCCGCCATGAGAAAATGAAAAAAGAATGCAAGAGAAGATGAATGCGGCTGGGAACATAGCTGAGTGATGAGGCACTCACCTAGCATGTATGAGGCCCGATGGTCAGTCCCTCAGCACCACAAACTGAAAGAGAGGAAGGAAACACACAAACAGCTACCCCCTCCCCCGGTTGACCTGTGACTATCACAGGCTTATTTCTAGTTAGAATAATTATGAGTACAGATGAGGTTTAGAGTTGCAAATTGATTAATCGAGATGTACCAATAAGAAAATTATGAATTAGGAGGCTGGTGTGTGGATAACTTTAGTTGTCAACTTGACACATCTGAGGAGAGTGAACCTCAACTGGGAAAGTTCCTCTACCAGATTGGCCTGTGGGCATGTCTGTGAGATATTTTCTTGATTGTTAAGTGATGTGAGAGGGCCCAGACCTCTGTGGGTGGATGATCCTGGGTTGTATAAGAAAGCAGACTGAACACAGGTCAGAAAGCAAGCCAGTAAGCAGCCTTCTTCCCAGGTCTGTGTTTCAGTTCCTGCTTCCAGGTTCCTGCCCTGAGTTCCTGCCCCAGTTTCCCTCGAGGAACAAACTGTGGCTAGGACTTACAAGTCGAATAAACCCTTTCTTCCCCAAGTTGGTTTTGATCACAGCAACAGAAATCAAACTAAGACAGTGGCCAAGTGATTAATAATATGTGCTTGGCCCTTTTTCTCTAATTCACTCTTCTATGTATTCCATTTTGTACAAAGGCTGTTAAAATCTTGATCACTGACACCTTAATCCCAGCCTGACCAGAGTCTATTGTGCAGTAGAGAATGGTAACATCTAGCTCTAAAGACCTTTAAGTTAAGCTATTTGTTCTAAAACTGAATGAATTAGAAAGAATATGCTTAATTTTTTTTACCCCCAATCTGTCTCCTCTGCAATACTAAAATCAGTTTTTTTGTGCATATCCCCAACCCGTGCCCCCAAAAGACAAACAATAGGCTAGGAGAAAATATTTGCAGGGTTCACTTGCAAAGCCAACCATTTTTCCTGGCTTAAGGGAGTTTTATTCTTAGCAGTTATGATAATGACAAAAAATTACAACATGGACTGAGAATGAGGAGGAGGCTATCAATGGTTGGGAGAAATCAGTGTTTATGCCTTTATCGAGCGCTTCACATGAAAGTTCAAATGGAGGCCGAGTGCTTCCTAACATACATTGCACATTATTGAACTCTGAGGTTTGCTTGCTTGCTGTTCTTACAGGAAGTAGCTGCTAATTGAATAAGCAATCTCTAAGGACTAGATGAAAAGAGAAGAATTCAGGAAGCATTTATGAATGTTTTGTTTAAATATCTTTAATGTCATTTGAAAACTTCTTTTAAGAGTGCTAAATGGTGTGTGGTCAGTGTTCTTTTTCTGGGTGACCTCGGTCTTTAAGGAATTATTTCTATACCATAAGAAACAGGATGCTTAGTGCACTTGAATATGTCAACTTGAAGAATAGGGATGCATTCTGGAAACACAACCAGGCAAGGAAGTTTTGCAATATCCAGTATTCCTTCTAGCCAGGCAGGGATGCTGTGGTCTGTTACTTTCAGCCAATTTCGTATCAATTTAGAACTCAACATCAGTGAAGTCAGCTTGCTCTTCCAAATGTCACAAAATGCATTTCTTTGACGAATGAATTGTAAGACTGCGTTTCTTCATTCTTTTGAGACTTAAGAGAAAAGATTAAAGATAAAAGTATGCAAAAGCGATTTAAGAAGTTGGCAAGACTACAAATTTCTCAGGACTATGAAATGCATTACATTGATAAAACTGATGTCATACACATTAAGAATTGCATTTTTGTTTTGTCTTGTTTTGTTTTGCTTTGTATTGTTTTGTTTTGAGACAGGGTCTCCCTATAGCCCCAGCTGGCCTAGAACTCTCTAGATAGACCAGGATGACCTCGATTTCACAGAGATCTGCAGCCTCTGACTTTGAAGTCCTAGGATTAAAGGTGTGCACCACCACACCTGGCAAGAACTGCGTTTTTTTAGTTTCCCTAAGAAAAGTTATCATTCATAGTTAGTATATGAATGAAAAAATTTAAATCATTCATACAGGAGTGGGAAGATTAGAAATGCATGGATTATTTCACCAAAAGCAAGTTTTTAAAACTAAAAATTTGCATGGTATATATGTAATACTTTGGGTTGAAATATAAACTTTAGCCCAAATCACCTTAGGTCTTAAGAGAATGTCTGCGCTCACAGATGAGAATGCTAAGGATCAGACGTAATTCCCAAGGGTCATGTGGTAGAGCTCAATGGAAGGCACCTGTTCTGTGGACTCTGCATCTCTTGGCTTTGCTTGCTGTGGAAAGCCATGTGTTTGGTCCCATGTTTACAGGTGGTACTGCAGCTCCAGCTTCACTTCCTCCCAGTGTTAGATCAATAGAGAACAGAGCATTGATTTGCTTCACAACTCAATAGTAAAACTTCTGAAGTGAGACTCATTGGTCCTCAGTGATCTGACTTCGGTCATTTATCAGTCTTTGAAGCAATCACTCCTGCTGAGGGAGTAGAAGGGAAATGTACTCTGGGCCGTGTGACAGACATATGGAGGAAAGAAAGAGAAGTGTGGCTATTTCTAGAAGATGGAATACCAAAGTGGAAAAAAATTATTCCCTCCAAACAAAATCAGGAAGTTGGGTATGGAGGCACACGCCTGTAGTCCCAGCACTGGGAAGGCTGAGGCAAGGAGGTGTAAGGCCAGCTTAGGTTACATAACTGCATACATTGCCCCACACACACCCAAAAAGTCAAAGACAGCCACAGGATGCAATTCAGGGACACAAAAAAAGGCAGCTAGCCCCACCGGCATTAGCATGTACACAGTGAGGTGGTCGCTTTATACCCTACTAATACAAAACCCAGGAAGTTGGCTTAATAATATGAGAATTCCAACTAAAGAGCCAACAGGGAGACTTGAATGAAGCTTCTAAGGAACATCAAAACCACTCCCACCTGAGGAGAAACCAGGACGTCCATGTTTCCATCACCAAAGCTTCCTGATGCCAATCAGTATTGCATCTGTACTAGAAACCTTGATCGGCTGAATTTGCTCATATTTTCACAGCATCTGTGCCCAGGTGTTTGACACACACCATCTCATTAGCCCCCGTGGTATTGCTGGCTAGCACTCCACATATTATCCATTTGGTACAGAGACTACAAGTTACTGAGGATGAATCTTAGCATGGTGTTACACACCTGTCATTCCAGCACTCAGGAGAATCACAAGTTTGAGGCCATCCAGAGCTCCACGGTGAAACTCTGTCTCCAAAAAACATTTTTTTTTTTAAATATGAGAACAGACTTCCAGAATATAGACTCCTAAGGATATTTCTCTTTTTCTGGGCGTCCTTATATGTTGAGTCACCAATTTCTACTCACTTAGAGTTAAAATGGCAGATGTATTTTCCATTGCTTAGACCAATGTGTCAGACTTAGGCCAATGTGTCAGACTCACAAGCTACAGATGCAAGGGACAGAGTGGTCACTGCTGGAAAGGCTGGTGAGACAATAGAAAACATACTCCTGCCCAATCCAGCCTTCCAGTGAGGCAGAGTAGCTTCCTGGGAGGGGCCTCGGCACATGATTGCCTGAATTAACACCTACTTACCACATGTACAGCCTCTCTAACTTCAGTTCTGAGATGAGTTAATGCACTGCACTGTTTGGGGCAAATGGTATGTGCCAAGTCCATGTCAGGTTCCATTAGCAACTATGACCCACACTGTTGCCTACCTTTTGAAGCATTTGAGGTGGGAGGGGTCTGAAGAGAGAACATACAAAGTTCTCAAGCTGGCATTTCACAGTGTTCCTCTGTAGAAAAATAGATGATAGCTAGCAAAGGAGATTCAAATACCTGATGTCTGGGCATCCTCACAGTGTTTGGTCCGCAGTAGGGCTCCTTAAAGTTATGTTGAATGAATGTCAGTATCCTAGCTAAGCATCAATAGCTTAATAGTTGCATACATTTCTTCTTAATGACATCATCCTAGTGTCCTACGAAATGAACTTCTATTGCCAGAAAGTACCTCTGCCTCCGGAATATAGGGATTAAAGTGTTCAACAACATGCCTGGCCATTTTTGAGGTTTTGATACAGGGTCCAGGCCAGCCTAGAACTTATAGTATAGGTCAGCTTCAAACTCATGTTGGTCCTCTCCTGCTCAGCCTCCTGAGTATTGGGATTACAGGTGTGCGCTATCTTGCCTGGTTTGTGTGTGTGTGTGTGTGTGTGTGTGTGTGTGTGTGTGTGTGTGTGTGTGTGTACACGTACACATGTGTGCATGAAACCAACTTCAGGTGTTATTTTTCAGGAACCACCCAACTCGGTCTTTTTCTTTCTTTCTATGACTCTCAGTAGGACCTGGTGTTCACTAATTCGGCTAGATTAACTGGTCGGTGAACCCTGGGGATCTGCCTGTCTCTGCTTTCCCAGCTCTGAGATTATAGACACATACCGCAGTGATGCCCGACTTTTTACATGGGTGCTAGGGTTTCAACTCAAGCCCTTATGCTTGTGTAGCAAGGCCTTTAAGTACTTTACTGACTGAGCTCTCCCATTTTTTGATTGTATTTTATTTTTTAGGAACTGTTACTCGGCCTGCTTTTTATTTCATTTGCTATCTTACTTGCTTCTAGGTGTGTTTTGCTTTTAGCTTTCTTCTGAACCCTCCAGCTCTTGGAGCAGGTGCATGCCTCTTACCCTACCCTCTTACAGGATGTCCAAGAACGAAACCTTCAGCAGGTATGTGAACTTGCCTACTGTCGATGACTGTCACGATGGCTGGAGAGTTCCAGATTTGGAGTGTTAATACACTCAGCCCAGAATCCCTTTCTGAAGATGTCTCCTTCAAGAATCCACCTCAGATAGACAGGGTGATGAGTGAGTTCTGAGAGCACCCTTCTAGAAGGTGAGACAGGGGTACTAAGGAGTGATTTCCATGGATAGGAGCCGAAAACCTCGAGAAAGCAGAAATCCTGTCAGCACTGGTCTTCTTTCTCTTCATAAGCTTGAGTTTATTTCCAAAACAATGGGAGATAAGCCAGGTTGAGCCCTGCAGCTGGAAACCTGGTAGTATCCAGGGCTGTCTTTGAAAAGACACTGTGGTACATCTGTCCCTGAGTTCTACCTGCTGCTGATGCATGCACTTCTCTGTCACCCAACTTTCTGAAAGGCTGAGGGACTGCTGAATCTAAATGTCTTAGCCATTGTTCAGGGAAAGGACAACTTAAAAGCTAAGAAATGGCTTTCAGAACGGTTAAGAATAAAGCCCAATTTTTTGTTCTTTTCTTTCTCTCTCTCTTTCTTTCTTTCTTTCTTTCTTTCTTTCTTTCTACCAAATGAAAATGGTCTTGAAACTGAAGCTTAGTGAAGAAAGTCTTTTAAAGATGAAAGATCTCATGTATGCTACTTGAAAAGGTATTTAAATATCCCATTCTTCTTATAATGTACGATGATATGCAAATATGAAAAGATCCCGCCTTTAGCAATTTTGAACTAGGTATTTGAATATGGATGAAAATGCCAAAGGATGAGGTAGTCAATTCATTTATTTTCTTTCTGATGCTGGAAATCAAACCCAGGGCCTTGCACATGCTAAGCAAGTACTCTGCTACTCAGCTACATTCCCAGCTCAATAGTCAATTCATTTCTTAAAATATGTTAAATTTGTGCTGAGGAAATAACCCCAAAAGATGGTACATAAGCACCTAGACATCTGCTGTTTTATTCTAATATCTTTACTGAGCTAGCTTCCAGATTTTAAGTGGACTCTGGGGAAGAAATGATTGTCCAAAATCAGAGGTATGCCCCCTCAAGTCCAGGGGAATTCTAGTCATCCCTAGAGTCTAGGGGAAGAATAGAGTTTCCAGGAAGGCTTTGATATGGTCTGAGCTTCCTAAGTACATCAAAAAGGATCCACCATTTTGGTGGCATGGGATTGGTTGACTCTAATGGTTAATTCTAATTGGTCAACTCTATCAGGAGATTCTAAACTAGAAGGTGCTTTAATACTAGACTAGAGCCAATGGTGGGAAGGCATTGAATTTTGAACTGGGAAAAGACATGGTCAGGCCGGCACTGAAGAGTAGTACCCCTGTGCTTGGATGAACTGAAGTGTTTTTGTAGTTTATTAGTTTTGATTTTTAGTCCTGAGGGTCGAACCCAGGCTCTCCCCTCTTCTAAGCACACATTCTATTGATCTGTACCCCCAGTCTCTAGGGAGAATTTAAAGGGGAGCAAGAATGAGGAAGAAGGATCATGAAACACTATTGCAATGACTTGGAAAAATTGGTGAAGACATTAACTATGGAAATGAAGACAGGGATAGGGAACAGGGAAAACTGAGAAGCAAAATCAGCAGAACAGAAACTGGCCTGACCTCATGCGTTGGGAAGATGTTGGAATCAATGGGGAAAGGGATCCTTGTTGCCTCCTGATTCATCTCAGTGTCCTCAGAATCACAGTCCTGCCACAATCTAGAGACGTCAGAGGTCCCAATGTCACTTTTCCTCTCATATTGTGATGTGCATTGTTTTCAGTATGAGTGGAACAAAGTACTACTACAGTGTTTGATGTAAGGAATTTTTGTGTTCCTCAAGTGCTCCACTAATTCCAAGTCATTTGATGATGACTCTCTTGAAAGACAGAAAAGGCCAGTGTTGCATTTCAGAGTTGAGAAGCTATGACTCCCAGAAGACATCCATTTTTCCAAAAGCACACAACTGCATGAGAGAGTGCAGAACTGTGGATTTAGAACACCCTTCTAGAACCATCTTCTCTTCCCGACAGCAGGCCTTGTTCTCTCAGTCCCTGCCAGGAGAGAGGTCTACACTATTTCTGCCTTGACCTTGGTTAGGACTGCATATTCTTGCTAGAGGATGGATGTCACTTGAGAAATGTGTCTTGCTCTCTTTTGCTTTAGTCAAATAAAATCCACAAATGAAAACCAATCATAAACCCCTAGAGTAAATGAGCTCTTCATAACTTTCCCAGGACCTGTCATCTCGTAGGTGATGGCAAACATTTCATAAAATAAGTATTTATTAGGTTTCTGCCGCTGTGGCAAATGCTTGAGGTAAACACTTTATAAGGAGGAAAACGGGCCTGGGGAAATGAGTCAATCAGTATAGTGCTTGCTGATAAGGAAAAAGAGGGCCTGGAGAGATGGCTCAGTCAGTAAAGTGCGTGACCTGAGCGTGGATCCTCAGTTCCCACATAAAAAAGACAGATGTGACATGACAGTTCATGTCTGTAATCCCAGCACTGGAGAGCTGGAGACAGAAGGCTCCCTGGAGCTCACTACCAGCCAGCCTAGGCAAATTGGTATGTTCTGAGTTCAGCGAGAGACCTTGTCCCAAAAAACAAAATAGAGGTTGAGAAAGACACCTACAATCTACCTCTGGTCTCCACTATGCATGACCCATATAAATACATTACAGACACATCACAGACACGCAGACACAGATGGTAGATAGATAGATAGATGATAGATAGATAGATAGATAGATAGATAGATAGATAGATAGATAGATAGATGATATAGATAGATGATTGATAGGTAGATAGATAGATAGACAGACAGACAGACAGATAGATAGATAAAGAGGAAAAGTTTATTTGGGCTCATGGTTTCAGAGCTTTGGGTCCATGTCCTAGCTGTTGGTTTGGATATGTGTTGTTATAATATATCATGGAAAGACTGTGGTGCAAGAGGCCTGATCACCTCATGGCAATAGAAAGCAAAGGGGCTGGGATCTCAATAACCCCTTCAAGGTCATGGTCCCGATGACCTAACATACTCCCAATTGGCTCTGCCTCTAGAGATTCTAATACTTCTCAAGGCATGAAAGCTAGTGAGCAACCCTTCCACCCATGGGTCTTTGGGTAACATTCGAGATCCAAACTCTAGCACTAGGCAGATACCAACACTTTCATTAGGAATACTTTATACTTAGCCAGATTAACATAAACCAAAGCAGTCTGTGGTTCCCACAAGAGTCTCTAACCAGTGAAGCTCCTAGCCTTCCCTGTGTGGCATAGCAAAGGGGAATTCAGGAGAAAGTAAAAGGAGGAAACAGAAAGGTGTATGTCTCTAGAAAAAAGAGGATGGAGAGTACCAGAGCAGGACCAGGGCGGTTGAGGCAGGGTCCATAAGGGAAAAGGTAAGTCCCTGGGTCTGTGTTTTAGTGAATACTGAGTTCAGGAAACAGCAGTCGTTAGCCTCTATTCACACAAGCATAAAGGTAAAGCAAATTGGAAGAACAACTTGGTATTCCTCTCACAAGCATGATGCCAGCTGCCTGCCAGTGTCCCCAGAGCAACCGGAGCTAGATCTGTCCCTTTCCTCAGAGAAACTGAAGCAGATAGCGAGGGCAGCATATTCACAGGTCCCATACCACTTGCTTATGCTAACATGCTAGTTCAAGACTGCCTAGTGTAGATTTCCTCTCCTGAGAAAATGGAGAAAGACTTGACCCCCGTGAGGGAATTATTTCAGTCAGATTAAATGAACATGTCACTTGTGGAAAGGAAGGAATGGAAGAGAAGGGCTTTTAACAGTTACCTGATTAAAGCAAAGACAGCAATCCCTGAAGATGTCATTGAAAACAGGTTTCTTAGGTATCACAGAACCCCCAGCTTCTCAGATGGAGAAGAACTCGCAAAGAATGTTTTTGCTTCTAAACATTTGTGAGAAGAATAAGCAATTTGACAAAGTGCTCAGGAATCATGACGATGTGTCAGTTAATGTCTGTGTGCCACAGCAGAGGATACAAGATTTATGTTTTGTTTAATTTATTAAAATGTATGTTATTTATTGTATGTGTTTGAGCACACATGCCAGAGCACACATGTGGAGGTCAAAGGACAACACTGTAGAGTATGTTCTCTCCATCCACCTTTATGTGGGTTCTGGAGGTTGAATAGAGGTGGTTAGGCTTACGTGGCAAATGTCTTTGCCTACTGAGCCATCACACCAGTCCCAACATTTACTTTTTAATTAAATAAAAAAGAATAGACATGGAAATATTTAAGATCGGAACAGTGACCAGTCACTGCTTTGTAGATCACTCCAAACATTTCATTTTTCTTACTTTTTCTGGGTCCAAAATATTAATGGGAAGGAGAAATGGAGGAAGCAAGGGGGAGAATGAGGAAGAGGTATCTTTCCTTTAACGTGGGGTTGACAGATCTAGAATTGGATATTCTCTTGATTACATGGCCATCTGTTTGATGGTGTAATAGGTGTGCAGGATCCCTAACAACTTCTCCCCAGAGCTGAAGATCTGCCATCAGATGCATTTCTTCCTCACCCACCTAGTTCATTGGAATGACTTCTCGTGGGAGTCTCTACTTTAAAAGGCCAAGAGCTCTGCACATTCTGGAGAATGTTGGGGAGGGCATCACAAAGTTAAAGCATGCATGTGTGATGGAGCTGAACTTGCTCATTTGGAATAAGTCTTTCAACTGGAGACAGAACAAGTTGATCTGAATCAAGTGTAACACATACTGTCCATGTGATCATGATGGATCATTCTGTGGTGAGGCAAAATCCCACAGGAGGGGCTGAGGGCGAGCCCAGTGGCAGAGTATGCTTAGCATGCACAGGTCCCAGGGTTCAATTCCCAGCATTGAAAAAAGAAAACACCAGCTAGGAGAGCAGTGATTTAGAGTCAGGCATTTGGTCTCTGTCAATCTGACTCAACCCTTAAAAAGCTGGGGTACCAGTATTGCTGCCAAAGACAACTGGAGGACTGTAATTAGAACCAGTGTGCAGAGTCTTTGTGTATTATACATTTAATACAAAGGTAATATTGATTAATCAAAGCTCCAACAGCCTCAGTTTTAAAATTAGATAAGAATGTGTGAAGTCTAGAATTTTTTGATTCTGGCTCCTCTGAGTCATTGGTTCCTTGAAAGAGAGATTTAAGCGAGCATCTAATTGACTCTTTTTGTTGGCCCAATCAGACCATTTCTATTTTATTTAAAAAATACTGTAAGCTGAGCATGGTGGTACAGGTCTTTAATCCCAGCACTCTGGAGGCAAAGGCAGTGGAACTCTGTGAGTTTGAGACCAGCTAGGGCTAGAGGAAGACCTTGTCTCAAAAAATAAAATACTATCAAACTGAGGATATAGCTCAGTGATAGAATACTTATCTAACATACAAGGCTGTACAGTTGATGCCCAGCACCAAAAAAAGAAAAACATAAGAAAATATCTTCTACTTTGAATACTTTTGTATTCTAATTGCAAATAATTATCATATCACTTAGGAATCCTTATGGTCCATTTGACTCTGTCCCACGGCATTCAGCAGTCACTCCATTGACAATAGGCCACAAATAGACAGATGTGTCAAGCCATCCATTGCCGTGTGTCAAGAGATCTCCCTTGTCTGCCTCAGGAAGGCTGGGCCTGGCTAAGGTGGCCAGAGTGTCCTGGGGCCATTGGCATCCATATCTGCTTAGTCTACTGTACTGTATACCACCAATATCATTGATTCTGAAGATGAAACCACATGATGGTTTGAAGATCATGGTCTAGAATACCCAAAGTTACCAAGAGATCTCTAGTTCGTGGTGGTTAGACATAAATCAAATTAAGTGGAGCATTTTGGTCTGTGGATTCAGATGGTTTTTCTTCTAAACTTTTCTAGCTTATTGATACTTTGGATTTTAGTACTTGTCAGTGGATTCAGTTCCACAAGTCTAAGAATACTATGTCAGTTGTATATGCATTTAAGTTTATAGAATCTTAATTTTAGGTATAATAGAGACATGCAAAAACACAGTTTAAAAATTCCTATAAAGAAATCTTGAATTTTAGAAGTTTGAATTTTTTTTCAAAATCCCTTGCAATCTAAGTAAAGGCAACATTCCCATTTTCAGCTGAAGAATAAATCCTACTTATAAGATAAAGGAAAGGGAGAAACCACCTGTGGTTAAATAATGATACAGTTTTTAATTTTTTATTCATTATTATTTATTTTCATTGGATACAGGGTTTTACTCTGTAGCCTAGATTGGCCTGGAATTTACAATTTTTCCTACAAATAAAAATGTGATACAATTAGACTAAAAGTCATTTTATCAAAACTTGCACATAAGAGTTGTTCCGTTATTGTCTTTGTATTTCACATTAAGACTTTTCATTTAAGCAAGAAAACGGTAGGATATCCCTATCAGTATTTCTGGAAATATCAAAAACCTTGGAACCTTCACATTGACAGAATTTCCGCATGTTTGGATGGAGCACATCATTTGGGGGCTAAGCTCAGGAAGAGTCCCGTGCACTGCCTCCTTAAGGACTCCAGTTTTAAGCTGTCGCTCTTGCCACTGTCCTCACTTTTTTACAGAGGCTAAAGAGCCATTTATACCATGATAAAAATCCACTTGATCAGGAAGATTATGGAAGGAGGCCCTTTCTGGTTTTCATTTCCATGGTTAATGAGAGATTGCTAACATTCTTTGATTGACCCAGAAACCTTAAACTGCCTTAAATATTAGTTAAATGCAGTTGGGAGCTTACTGTGTGCTGAGAGACATCCATGTTCCCACTTGCCCCTATGGATTTCATTCCACTTACCATAAGTTGTAATTACACATTATTTATGTAGCTCTTTATTCTTCAAATCTCAAATTAACCACAGGCTCTTGTTTTTCCTAGTCCAAATATAAACCAAAGGCTTCTGCTCTGGTTTAAAATACCATGTTTTTCTAACATTTTAAGCCTAGGCTGGTTTCAGAATGAGGGAAAGAAAAACAATACTTTTAGTAAGAAAATGTCAATGAGATTTTGGCTACACATAGCAGAAGTCAAAATAGTGTCTGCTGACATAATGGAAGTCAGAAGCCTGACATACACACAAAAGCAAGGGCTGGAACATTAGTCAATATGGAGTCAGGCCTCCTTTCTCTGTCGGCACCATGGTGCAGCCGATCTGTGCTGACACTTCATGGCCCAAGATGACTGCTGAACCCCTCACCATGTTCTGTGACAAACAGCCACCACTCTTATGGAACCACCCTTGAAGTTCCACAACCTTTTTTCATGTTAACTCATTGGAAAGCATTCAGGAACAGGGACACGTTGCTTCTAGGAAAGCTGAGAAATGTCATCTAAAACCAGGCATGTTGCCACTCCAAATAAACTGGGATCTTCCTATGAAGAAGATAATGGATGATGAGGTAGGCAATTGGAAGTTGGTACTGTATAATTTAGAGCTATTTTCATTAAACATGAAAATGTGTTTTCTTTAGCAAATGGGAACAGAAATGAAAAGAGCTCAGAATTTAGAGAAAAATAGGTGTCACCATCATACTAAATCAGAAAAGTTGTGCCTTATCATCAGTGCCTTCCACAGCACCGCCCCCAGGTCAGGAAAAGCAGTGATGTAAGGTCAGGTGAATTTCCAAGAATAACTGGGAAGTCTTCGTGCCTTTTCCCCCAAGCTTCCAACCTAGAAAAATTCCATTTTCCAGCTGCTGTCCATTGACAGGGTGCTAGCTTACTACAAACCATTCCTTTCCTATTTAAAATACTGATTTTCATGTCTTGTTAAAGTCTATTTTTCACCAGGGTAATCAAACTTTCCTAATCTACTTTTTTTTAAAGCGTTTTAAATTTAAAGCATTTTTAAATTTAAAGCGTTAAAAATCAACATACCCTCAAGGCTTTCTTCAAGTTATTAAATCTCATTTATTTTATAGACATTTTCCACTTAAAAGTTATTTTTCATGTACTTCTTATAAACCTGAGGTTCTGCTAAGGGTATTGAAATGATTAGAAGCAACATTCCCACACTAATTCACTAGATTGCCATTTCAAGGGAAGTTATTCCCAGTGTGTCTTCGCTGGCTGAATATTTTATGCAGATAGAATAAGTAAGCTTAAAACCAGCAATATATTTGCTTGAGTTATAGTAAAAAGTACCAGTGAAAAGGTTTAGAGCTAAAGGAAAATCCGTCTTTCCTTTGCTTGTTTGTGTATTAAATTAGTTTATACATTTTTAACATCCATATCCATGAATGATTGAGTTGGCAATTATTTGCAAAATAGCATGGTTGGGGCTGGAGAGATGGCTCAGCAGTTAAGATCCCAGGCTAATCTTGCAGAGGACCTGGATTCTGATTCTACCACCCACAGGATGGCTAACAACTGTAACTCCAGTTCCAGGGGGTCTGACACCCTCTTCTGGCCTCCAAGGGCATTGCATGATACAGATGCATTTATATGCATGCATACTAAGCATTCATACACATAAAATAAAAATAAGTAAATAAATTTTAAGTAGTATAGTAAAATGGAAAGGATCTGATTTGTTGGGGGAAATAGCCACCAGCCTTCCAGGTCAGAAGACGTGAGTGTGGATTCCAGTTTCCATTTTCTCAGTCGCCTACAGAGGACAAGGGGAGGCAGCATAGGGAAGGAGCAGTTACGCTTTCCTCCACAAGTTCTTCTGATGAATAAAATTGATCTTTATGTCAAATACGTTTGATGCCTTTTCAACATGAAAGCGATTTTATCTATGGAAAGAAATATATCTCCCACTAGAGTATATCACTAAGTATTTGACAAATCTGGCTCATTGTTCTGGTATTATAACCATAAAGCCAGGTTGTTTTTAACTTTAAAAAATTTTATTTATTATTTTTATTTTATGTGTCTGCATGTATTGCCTGCATATAGGAAAGTGCACCCATGTCATTTTTCAGAAGCTAACTACATGCACAGTAGGGGAAAGTGCTAACTAGGAAATAGTCACCCAATAACCAAGTTGGACTTTCATCTAACTTGACTAGAAAGTATGTTTTTTGGTTTAATGATATAAACCACAGACTCTGCCATGACATTCAGAGTACTCTTAAGCCAGAGTGAACACTGGACACATTATAAGGCACCCTTGGCTACTTAGAGTATGAGTCTTCCTATCCTTTAGGATGAAGACAGCTGCCTGCGTGTTTTTGTGCTGTGTTATATCTGGTGTTGCTTGTAACTATCCACTCGAAGGCAACACTCTTCTCAGCCATCCATTATCTCCCTGGTGCCTAATGGAGTGTCTTGCACAGGCATGTAACAGAGGGTGCTCAATGAAAATGTTTATTTAAATTAGAATAAATGGAATTGAACAAGAAATAGTAGGTAGTGCGACTGCTTAGTCCAATGGCTGTAGAAAAGAAAAAGAAAAAACTCCTGCTAAATGTGGAAATTGGCAAAGCAGTCATGCCTTTTTGGAACATAATCCAAGACCCAGTCTTCCATAACTTCATTTACCTAACACTCTCAACAAGCTAGTAAAAATAAGCACACAGGAAAACCAGGAAAGACTGACATAAATCCATGAACGACCCACGCCCAAAAATCTGTGGCCACTTCGTGCACCACACCCACCATTGTGTCACACTTGAGAGAGAGGCTTATATCTTTGTGCCAGTTTGAAGCATAGATTTCAGAATGCCTAACATCTTCCTGGTGCCTCCAAGTTTATTGGAAGGGAGGAAGAAGAGCGATGAGAGGCAAATATACCAAGAGTAAGCAGACGTGATCATTGACAGCAAAGGAGACACAACAATACCATGAGAAGTAACCATAAAGAACTTCCAACAGTCGCTCTGGTCTTGGCATTCAGCATCTATTTCCCAGTGCCCTTAAGGAAAGCTTGAATTATGACAATACTGATGTTAAGATGACCCAGAGTCATAAAACAGTGGCATCATCTGCAGTGTTCTGTGACGATTAGGAAATAAGTAATGAACTTGGATGAGTGCATGGTAGATTATATTACAGTCTATTGTTATTGCTTCTCCTTCCCTAACCAGAACAATGTCTCCACACCCGACTTGCCTGGACCACATGGTTTGCTCTGACCAATGGCAGGTGAACAGAGGTGTCAGATATTAATCCAAGCATTTTGTTTCCATCAGCAGTGATGCCCTTGCCTTCACAATGTTGTGAGAATGGTACTTTTTTTTCATCTGGGGGCAGCTGCTCCCTCAGCTTGAGTCACCCAATGAGAGGAGAGACACAGCCTAGACCAGGGCA
>NW_008358489.1:0-446 GCF_000622305.1 Nannospalax galili
TACAAGTTCTAGACAGGGAACTAGAAAAAAGTCAGAACAGGGCAAATTTCTTGACAAAGGCTTCCAAAAGCATCCCTCTGTTGGGTTCTTCCTCATTTTTCTTTTGTCTGCTAAGGCTGGACTCTAGAGTGACGGATTCAGGATTTGCTTTTAGGTATTTTGATAGCTATTGGAGTGGTTAGAATCAGTGTCAGTTCCCTCTCAAAGGCTTCTAGATAGGGGGAGAAAACAAATTTATCCATCGAGTGATGGATTCAGGGTTTGCTTTCAGGTATTTTGATGGCTATTGGAGTGTTTAGAATTAGTGTCAGTTCCCTCTCAAAGGCTTCTAGATAGGGAGAGAAAACAAATTTATCCATTATTTTAGAATGGTAGCTGGTTTAAGCTTAATGTCTGGGAGTGTAATCCCTTGAACTCTTAAAGAAGTATACTGATGACTTTACTCT
>NW_008358490.1:0-18833 GCF_000622305.1 Nannospalax galili
CTCTGCCTCCCGAGTGCTGGGATTAAAGGCATATGCCACCACGCCCGGCTGCTAAACAATATTTTATATGAACTTTTAAGCCTAATGTCTGGGAATCATAATTTGGGGGGCTTTAAAAGAAAAACTAATCATTTCAATCTTTGGTTATACATTCCTTTTGGGTGTTTAAGACCATATAGTTGGCCCAAATTAACCAAACTTTAGTTTTATTGTCAAGGTCAGTTGAAGCTGTAGTCCTCAGGGTTCACTCAGGCCTAATTGAAGTTCCTTTGAGGTTGTTCACAGACAAGCTAAAGGCATTTCTTTTGGAACAGACAATTTGGAACTTATGGTCGGCAGGCTTCTGGAACCTCATAAGGTGGCCCAGTGCATAGGCTACTGAAGCCTGTTGGGTTCTCTGCGGGTAAACCCCCCAGAGCTGGGTAATTTGTATCCCCTAGTGGGTTTGGGGAGACAAAGTAAGAATGGAGGTTAAATACAGCCCCTTAGAGGCATCCCTCTGGGTTCAGATTATCCTAAACAAACTGTTGTCTAGGAGTGGGTATCCCCTTTCCTCATAAAAACTCGGGGGGGGGGGCTGTCAGAAGCCAAGTTCCCCATGGGGAACTCCTGAAACTTTCAAGCTACCTCAGTCATAAGGCACCTTCTTGACTTTAGCTATGCCATGTTGGAGTCCAGACTGAACTAGCTTCTGAAAACTAAAAGGCCCAGGATGTGGGAACAGACAGGTATGGCTCAGATGCACCAAGGTATGAGTTTGAAAACATGTCAACAGGCTCCTGGTTGCCTAGAGACCAGGTCAGCAAGTTTCTGCTTCCTCCTGCTAACTGCAGATTTATGACATCTGTGTTTTAAGTTTGGCTTGCTTTTGCAGAATAGTAATTGTTAGAGAGGCTATCCACCACTAAGCTTTGGAAACTCAAATTTCTGGATGTGGTTTTTGGGTAGAAAACTTGCCTTAATAGATGTGGTTTTTGAGTAAAAAACTTGCCCTAAAGACTGCTCGGGGCTACACTTGGGACCCTAATGCCCAGTGTAGTTGTTGGCTGGCTAATAAAGGCTTTCATTTTGGCAATTTTCTGTGTCTGAATGCTCTTCTCTGGTAAAATGCTCCACAGCACTGAAGCCCCAAAGAGCTGGTTGGTGGTGCCCTGAGTCAGGTCCCAATAGATTACCTGTCTCCAGGTGTGATGGCTGTGACAAAATGAAGGGAAGATGGCTTCCCTACCTGGAGGTCTGGCTAGATCTGGAAAACAGGAGAGAGCAAAGCATATCTGTTAGGGTTCAGATAGCCCTGCCCCCTCACCAACAGGGCCACAAGGTTATGCAAGCCACTGAGAAAAGCACCTTGGTCTTTGAAGTCAAAAGCATACTTTTCTCCACTGTTTGGCCAACACAGCAGGCTTCCCCTTTGATCTCTAAAGGGGGCAGGTTTTAACCGTCCTGTTATCCTGCTTCCCCCCACCTAACCTTTAAAAAAATGTATTTTCCTGCCTTCTGCATGCCCCAGAAGCCTCCCCCTATAAAAGACCCCAACTCACAACCCTGGGGCAGGCATTTTCCCTACCAGGAAGGAAATCTGTCCCATGTGTTCCTTTGTTAATAAACTATCCTGATGGAGTTTTATCTGTGTCCGGTGCTTTCTCCTGATCAACCGGATTCAACCTCACCTTCTTCAGCTACCAGATGGTGCCAAAACCTGGGACTTACTTCAAGGGGCCTCGTACAAACCCTCTGACTGGACCTCTCCAATGCCACTAATTTGGCTTTCAGGTACACTCCCACCCATCCTTTTTCTCTCTCCTCTCCTGGCTCTCTGGTTTGCTTTCACTTTTTGTCTCTCCTCACTGGGGAGCATACTCTGCCTTGCCTTTCCTTCTTTCCTGCTCTCCTGCATCTTCTTTTGATCTCCTTTCCTATTGACTTTGGTCACTCCGGTCAGCACTGGTCTCCAGGGACAGAGCTGCTTCATTTGTTCACTACCTCAGTTCCTTCACCCCCAGCATCTTGCTCCCCTCAACCCCTGCCATGGGCCTGGAATGTTTGCTGTCTTCCATCGTCTTTCCCTGTCTTTGACCTCTTCCACTGCCTTTCTTCCTCACTTTACTCAGGATGATTCCTAATACCATTCAATCCAATTTCGGGTCCCCTCTCCTTTGCTTCTGTCCTTTACTCTAAGCTAGCTTTCCTCTTTCCTCTAAATACTTATGGATTCCCTACACATGCAAATGCTCTGGATCCTTCTCTCCCCCACTCCTGTAACTCTTGTTCTCCTTCTAAACCCACCTACAAATGTTTAGGTCTCTGTAAGTCTACCTGCTTTTCTAAATTTTTCAGAGAAATTTTTTTCCTATATCCCTTTTAAACATGCTTTCATTAACACTTTAAGTTTCCCAGTACCTTGTACTTCTTTAATTTTCTCTAAAACTTTCTACTCCCCACCATGTGGCTCCCAGCCTGTCACATTTGACCTCCATGTAGGCTCTAAACCTGCATGGCTCCATGGCTTTCTTTCCTTCCCACTATTCACCCCCTCCAGGCTGCCAAGATTGCCAGCTCGCCTGCCCTGGAGATTTTTCTTTAACATTCCAATAAAATGGAGAAAGTTTCCTGTTGGGCCCATTCTTAAATTCTCTTATGAATGAGACTAAGAACACTTTAGGGGACTCTTTATCACTGTTTTGACCCTGATAGGCTAAACAGGCTGGGCAGCTTCGCTGGAACATTTAAAGAATTTCAGGCAGCTTTCCCCCATACCCCCCATAAAAGACCCCATCTCTTGACATGTGGGCTGACATTTTCCCTACCAGCAAGGGAATTTGTCCCATGAGAGGATTCCTTTGCTAATAAAGTCTATTCTGCTGGAGTTTTATCTGGGTCCTGGTGCTTTCTCCTGATCAACCCAATTCATCCATCAGCTTCTCCATCTATCAGATGGTGCCAAAACCTAGTTCTTACTTCAAGGGACCTCCCATGTACAAACCCTTCGACTGGACCTGCTTGCCATTACTGGCCTCTACAAATACCACTGAATTGGCTTTAAGGTACTCTCCCACCCTTCCTTTCCCTCTCCTTCTCTCTGCTTTGCCTTCACTTCTTTCTGTCTCTCCTACATCTTCTTTTGATCTCCTTTCTGATTGAATTTGGTCCCTCCTGGACAGCACTGGTCTCTGAGACCATTCAGTGTCTGGTGGTTACTGTGCCTGCCTAACCCACCTGGGGACGACCTTTCTCCTTCTAAACCCACCTACACATGTTTAGGTCTCTATAAGTCTACGTGCTTTTCTAAATTTTTCAGAGAAAAATTTCTTCTTTATCTCCCTTTTTAAATATGCTTTCATTAATGCTTTTGGTTTCCCAGTACCTGGTACTTCTTTAATTTTCTCTAAAGCTTTCTATTCCCTGACATGTACCTGCCAGCCCACCAAGTGTCTGACCTCCCATTCAGGCTCTAAACCTTCATGGCTCCATGGCTTTCTTTCCTTCCTGCTATTCACCCCCTCCAGGCAGCTGCCAAGATTTCTAGATTTCCTGCCCTGGGTTTTTTTTGTTTTGTTTTGTTTTCTTTAACATTCTAATAAAATGATAAAAATTTCCAGCTGGGCCCATTCTTAAATTCTGTTATTAAAATTGTGCAACTAAGAACCCATTAGGAGACCCTTTCTCCCTCTTTCAACCCTGATAGGCAAAACTGGCTGGACGACTTTGCTGGAACATTTAAAGAATTTCAGGCGGCTTGCCCCAAGGACAAACGGAAAATATTTTAAAAGGCTTTTTTTCTCTTAAACTTTTTCTCAGGCAAAGAGGCTCAAAATTCTGATCTTAGGCCTTGTTGGGCAGTGCTCTGGTGCCTACTTTTCTAACTAGACCTAACCATTTTAAATTCCACTATACATGGAAAGTCACAGGAACTGCTTGGGACAGTCATGTGCTTTCAGACCAACAACCCAGTGATTTATATGCCCTGTTCCTTCTGCTGACCTCATGAGTTTCTTTTCCAGCATAGCTTGTGTCTATAAATTAAGATCCTAAGAACTTTGCTTTGTATTCACAGCTACAATGGTTGGTGAGAAACATGGATTTCTTTGATTTGCTTTTCTATTTGGGGCACGTTCTGAGGGTACTTTCTTCTTTTATATCAAGTCTAACCTAACGGTACCAGGGGTGCCTAGGATTTTCTTGCAATTTATTTTTGTTTTCGTTTCTTGATGATGTCATAAAATAAACAATGCATTTCTAGTTCAGACTAAGGAAATAATGCCAGATCTACACAATGGGACTTTAAATTTTAACATTGTTTAGGGCCTGTTTCTAAAGGGGACTACTTTGAGTTTTAACTTCCTCCATGGTATATTTACTGTTTTTTAAGGATGATTGGTTTAAGTTTTTACACTGTTTGACGTATTTACGAATTTTTTAAAAGGAATTATTTTTAGGTTTTTGACATTGTTTATATAACATCTTTATCTGGTAATATTAAAGGAATTATTTTGGATTTTTACATCTTTTATATGGTGTTTGCTAATTTCTAAATATGACTATTTTAAATTCTTACTGTTTTGCATAGTATATTTGTTAGTTTCTGATGGGAATTTAAAGTTTTTCTAGCCATTTGCTGTCAAGGTGCAAAGGGAGCTGACACTTTGTGATGACTAGATCTGTAAAGCACATGGAAATTTGCTGTATTCCATGGCCAAAACCTTACAAGAGACAAGCTACTACCAACACATAGTTACAACAATGAGAGGTAAAAATAATAGTCTACTTGAGTGAGAGGCTTGAGATGTGGCCTCTACTGGTCTTAACACCTCCCCTTTCTACATTATGATTCTAAGCCTATTTTTCTCTGGAATAGAGTTATTTCCCTCTCTGACGCTCAGATGCTCTATTCTTGCTTATGTTCCTTCCCCATCATTCCCTAAGTTCTTTCTAGTTATAATGTCAGGGTGATATTAATTATATTGGTAAATTGTCACATGCTGTTTGAGCTTACTGAGATGCTGACTCTGGAGATAAAATTGGCCCTCCCACTTCAGACTCAAACCTATTGTCTCCAGATGTGTTCTCCAAGACTTTTCCAAGTACAGGCTGGCCCCCAGACCCTGTGACAAGGAAAAGGAGAACAACTAAACAGCCTCAGAGTAAAGTCACTGTGCAGTTGAGAACAGCTAAGGTGTAAATTAATTTCAACAAAGGGTATTACTGTCTATAATGAAACTAGTTAATGGGATTACTTTCAGTACTATTTAGGCTTTATTTATTCTTAACCTAATCTGTTAATGTTTCCTTTTGTCATTCCTGTCTCCTACAAGATTTTATTATTAACTCCCTTCAGTTATTTAGCTCTTGAAAAGGGAAAAGATGCTACCTCAAATCTGTATGGAAACCGAACTCTTTCTTCAGAACACTAATTATCTATACAAAATGATATCTAAGGTGGTTGGATAAAATCCTATTTGTTGAATACCATTTTTGGTCTTAGTTTACTTTCAAGGTGTTTTAGGGTGTATTCATTTTGTTTCTCTACTTCAAAGGTGTTTTGGTTTAAAAATGATAAACCACATTCTCAACAAAGACTATATAATTAAATATGTATACACAGTCAACATAAGTTTATGTTTCTTAAAATTAATTTACTTGGTATCATATTAATTTTTAACTAAAATCTTATACAAACTAAAAATGTTAAATTAACACCAAAATATTTTTTCAGGCCAAAATATTCTCTCTTTAATGTACAACATGATTCCTGGTACTAAAATACATAAATTAATTTTAAGTACCTCTCTCCCTATCTCTCTCTCCATATCTCTCTGTATCTCTCTCTCTCTCTCTCTCCTTCCCTCCCTCCCACTCTCTCACCACTGCCCTTCTGTCCTCAGCCTCTACTAAACCTCAGGGTCAACCCTTTCCACAAGCTTCCCTCCCTTCTGGCTCACTGCGTTTTTTCTGCTTTTCTCCCATCCCATTCCTGTACTTTGTCTCCATCTACTGGCTGGTCACGCCACACTCTCTTTGCAGGGTTTTCTGCTCATCTCACTTGCCTTGAAATCACATCTGTGTTGGAAAACTCCTTCCCTTCTCTGGATATAGGACGCTATTTCCAGTGATAGGAACACACAGTACTTCCTGTCCAGGACAGGATCTCTCCTGTCCTTTCCTTGATGATCTGATTGTGGGATGCCACCTTCTGGGACTTGGAAATAATTTGAAAATAATAAGTCGAACCTGTGCTAAGAAAAGGACTCTTTTTTTGGTGCCTGGTTCTTCTTGTTCTCATTTTGCGTGACTGATGCCAACCCCCTTTTTCTCCTACTCCATCCCTGTCTCTCTCTTCCTCATTTGCTGTGCTTTCCTGCCTGGACTCGTGATCCTGCCTCCACTCCCTATGTGGAGGATTTTGTTTGTCTCCCATCTGCTTGGTTCTGTCTCTATCTTCTACCTTTTTTCTCTGTTCTTTCTCTGTCTCCTCTTCACTCTGTATTTAATCTGTCACTATGGGAAACACCCACTCAAAGTCTCAGGGTCTCACACCTCTTGCTTTTCTTCTTAAATCCTTAAAACAACTAGGACTTTCAGATACAATCAGGCCAAAACACCTGAAGTTCCTGTGCACCACTGCCTGGCCACAGTATGAGTTTGATAATGATTCTGTTTGACCAGACATCAGAACCGTAAACTTCAATGTTTTGAGAGATTTAGAAAATTTATGCCATCTTAACAGCAAACAGTCTGAATTACCATACATCCAAGCTTTCTTTGATCTTAGTGCTAATCCCTCCCTCTGTGCCAGGGGCCTCCACTCCTCCTCCTCCTCCCCCCTACCCATCTGATCCTACCATAGCTGATGAACTGCCTCTGATTAGGACCCAGCCCCAACCTCCTCCTTCTCCCCAGCCTGAGGCACAGCCAAGTCCTCCCCCTGCTCTCCCCTTGCTATACCCTCCCTTGCCTTCCATTCCAGGGCCCAACCTGGCTCCCCTCCCTTCACCTCGAACTCCCTCTCAATGATCTTCCCCCTCCCCTCTCCAGGCTCTCCTTCCACTGACTCTCCTCTACTGGAGGAAATCCAAAACCTTAAACAGCTCCTTGCCAAACATTCCCTACTCTCCCCTACTCTGGCTTCTAGCTCTAATAACCCATTTATCCCTCTGTATCTACTTCTATTTCAATTCCAGACCCCACCTCTGATACCCCTGCCCCTGTGTCCCCTCACAGACAGGACATCCCTCCCATCTCTCCCACCCTGGCCTCCTCACAGGACTCCCCTTCTTCCGACCCCTCTACTATGTCGAGCCATACTCGCTCCCACACCCAGTCTCAACCCCCTGCCCATGGTATCTTTCCCCTCCAGGAGGTAGCAGGCATGGACAGGATGGTCAAGGTCCGTGTTCCTTTCTCTCTTGGATATCTATTTCAGCTCAAATGCAAAGTGGGCTTTTTTTCTACTAACCCTACACACTTCATACAAGAATTTAAATACATCACTCGTGCCTATGATCTAACCTGAACTGTAGTGACCCATGTGTTTTGAGATAGCCCTCACCACTTTGGACAAACCCTAGCCCTGGATTTAATCTCCCTAGATCTTAACCCCTCCATCATCCTACAATATATAGATGACCTACTTCTTTTCTCTCTTTCAGCCTCCAAGACCCACACAACCAAACTCCTTAAATTTCTGGGGGACAAGGGATATAGAGTATCTTCAGCTAAGGCACAGCTTTCTCTCCCTCAAGTAAGTACTTGGGTCTCTTTCTCACACCTACATCCCCCCGTTTAATGATAGATAGGACAAATTACCTAAGGTCTTTAGAGCCCCCCACAACCAAGGAGGAAATTCTGTCTTTCCTAGATATTGCAGGGTGCCTGCACACCTGGATTCCTAACTTTGCCCTTTTGGCAAAGCCTCTCTACAAAGCCTCTAAAGGGAACTCCTCTAAGCCTGTTGACCCCTTAGGGCCTGTTACAGCAGCATTCCACACTATCCAGGAAACTCTCTTCAAGTCACTGGCTCTAGTTTTCCCCAACCTGAAATATCCATTCCTCCTCTATACAACCAAAAATAAGGACCAGGCATTAGGGGTTTTGGGACAGATGAGAGGTCCTGCTTTTGCCCCAGTAGCTTCTCTCTCTAAACAGCTTAATACCACCATCCAGGGCTGGCAACATTGACCTTGTCTCCTTGTTCTGGCCACTGCTGCTCTCCTGGCTCAGGAAGGACTGAGCTCACTTTGGGTCAGCCCATCTCTGTCCTTCTCCGCACTGGCTTAAGGATTTACTAACCCACATCGCTCTTGCGAATCTACCTCCCTCTAAACTACAACTCTTCCATGTCATGTTTCTTGAAAGCCCCTTGTTCACCCTTGATTCCTGCCCTCCTCTCAATCCAGCTTTCCACCTCCCTTCCAGTGAACTGCTCACTCACTCGTGGTTGGAAGCTCTTCAGGAACTCTCCTACCAGGATCCTCTAATTTACCCCAGGTCCCCTACCAATGCCAACCCTGACGTGGTTTATGGATAGATGTTTAACTCTCACCCCAACGGTGTCCCACAGGCCTTAGTATCTCTCACAGATGTCACTGAATCAGAACTCCTACCACTTGGAACCACATCACAAAAAAACCAAACTTGTGACACTCACCAGGGCCCTAATTTTAGCCACAGATGACCTCTTCCTCCAGCATCCTTCCCCTCTACAGGACCTGCCTCTACTTGGCTTCAGCCTTCTAGGGAAACTACTCAGGGAACATGCTGACTGGGTTATTCCCCAGGCTTCTAAAGGTCAAATTGACCACCCACTTCAACCTGGAGATCATGCCTACCTGCAGGTTCACACCCAACAGAAAGGAGAGAAGAAAACCCTCTAGCCACATTGGTCCTCACCTGGTGATGCTGTCTACCCCAACTGCAGCCAAGCTCTCGGGACAACCTGGTCAGATTCATCTCCCCAAATTAAAACTGGCCAAGAAACACAACAAATACCAGGCCACCAGTATCGGGTCTCTTAAATTGAAAATCTCAAGGACCCCTCCTTTAACACCAATCCAGGAATGAGTTTTCTACTGACCCTGTCTATTCTTCCCTCTGATCCTCACCTCAGCCATTCCCCACTACACCTATACACCATGTTTCTATAAATTTAAAATGAGACAAAGATAATATATAAATAATCTTAAAATTTCTAAAGTTGTAGCTTAGTCAACTAATACATAGCACATGGTAATTAAAAGTACCAGACTGGTGTAACTAATCTTGTTGGATGTTTAATAGTCAAACTTTAAGGCCTATATTAATCTGGCCAGATGGACTTAAAGGGACAAATTTTTGTTCCTTTCCCTCCAAGGTCAAGCAAGTTCCAGGGGGCTATGGAGAATCTCTTGAAATGTCCTGTAACTGTGGTGAGTTACCTGTCCTCTTGTTCATGGAGGGCATGGAGACCCCAGAAAATGGACTTGAACCAGTATCCAGTCTGCAAAGAGGAGGGTCAACACAGAGGAAATATTTCCTCCATGCTTCCAAGCAAAGCCCAGGTCAAACAGGACCTCTTGACTTATCATCACGTAGATGGAACTGGTAAAAGAAAAGCCTGAGGAGCCAGGGGCTCCCCCAAGCCCATGTGACCCCTGAGGACCAAATCCTCATATGACCTTAGAGTAAAAATAAATTGGTTTATTTGGGCCAATAGTATGGTCTTAAACATTGAAAAGGAAAGTATAACCAAAAATTAAAGTCATCAGTATATTTTAAGAGTTCAAGGGATTATACAACCCAGATATTAGACTTAAGTTCTTATGTTATTTAGATAATTATCTGTCATTGATGATTTTGTTCCTAATAAGACACTACTCAGATGTAAGACTTCAATTTTTGGTCAGCAATACTGTTGTGCCCACCTACAACTAAGGGAGACAACCCACTATTGTTCTAGCCTAAAAAATTAAATGATGGCTAAATTTGTTTTCTCTCCCTATCTTGAAGCCTTTGAGAGGTAACTGACACTGATTCTAGCCACTCCAACAGCTATCAAAATGCCTGAAAACAAATCCTGAGTCCATCACTCTCAAGTCCAGCCTTGGCAGAAGAAAAGGAAAAAAAAAAAAAAGCTATTACTGTGGTGCTAACCATTGCTCCTTGCCTCTTCAGATATTTTCAGGACCCAAATCCAAAAACTAACTCTTACTCTCTTACTAATTTTAATCAGTTGTTACTTTCCTTCCCTCCACTAACCAAAACACCGAGTGCCATCAGATAACATCTGAGACCTATAACTGAGATTTCTCTTTTGCCATATTCACCTACTTACTATTTCTACCAATGTACTTGAAGTGTCTTTTTTAAAAAAAATGTTATTTCTTATTTTTATTTTATGAATATGAATGTATTGCCTGCATGTAGGTAGGTGTGTTACAGAAAAATCAGAGACCAAAAGCAAAAATCATGACCCCATGAATAAAAGGAGTCAGACCTCATGTTCAAGTTTTGGGGGGCTTTTATACTCATGTGGGGAAACGCAAACAAAAGGCAAAACAGCACAGAGGTGACAATTGAGTAAAAGGTGCATGTGATAATTAAGCAAGGTAACATATGGCCACAAAGGTTACAGGAAGGCAAAAACTTTGGAAAACAAAGACTTCCATCCTGGGCAACCACAGGGGAAGGATGGGAGACTCCTGCTCACTTCCTCATACCTGTCTCTTAAGAGTTTTCCCTGTTACAAAGTTCTTAAATACCTTCACATTGCAAAAGCTTTCCATTTCTGTAATATCCCCTCCTCTTTATTGACACAAACCCTTATGTTATTTAAGAACTTTAAGATATTTTTTACTATTACCTGGCATTTGAAGGCCTCTACTTGTTTTTGATAAATTTAGTGAATTTATTATCCAAGACTTTATTAAGAGAGATAATAGAACCATCACTACTGGTTCTGTAGTGAGGCTAGTCAGGGACCTGAAGTTTTCCAGGTATTTTTTCAGATAGACACATTTCACTCTTTTCAGGCCTTTATTTTCTCTAGCAGCTGCCTTGCATTTTTCTAGCTCTGCAGGTTTGATTTACATAAAACAGTATGAATACTTCCTTTTTATGGTTCTGGCATCTTTAGCTTTAGAGATAAGCTCACTAGAAGATCCAAGGAATTTTTTCCAGCTTTCAGTTGAAAAAAGAAACTGGTCATTTTTCTTTTGAGGTCTTTACTTTAAAATTGTCTAATTTTTACTTTTATTTTTATTATTTTTTCCTGAAGAGGTAATCCAATTTGCCATTGGGAATTGGGACACAGACTGATCTGGCTTCTTATATGCTGAACAAGGACACAGGGTGTGGTGTGGCAAATGGAGTACCCCTTCTGTGGGTCTATCTGAAAGACTCCAAAAGCATAGTTAGGGAGAAAAGACACTCTTGACTGGTGCCTGTGAAGGAGAAGTAAAGGCAAGAGTAGTTAGACATAAATTACAGGCAGGAAACCAGAAATCAGACCGGGGGGGGAATTTTAAATGTCCAAAGTCCATTAGAATTTCTTGATGAGGGCTTCCAAAAACTCCATTTCTTGGGTTTTCCTTATTTTTCATTTGGCCATGACAGCTGGACTCAGGATTTGCTTTTCAGGCATTATGATAGCTGTTGGAGTGGCTAGAGTCACACTGTGAATTTTCTCTTACATGTCATCTAGACAGGGGAGACATAAAATTTAACCATCATTTAATTTTGATGAGAACTGATAGGTAAAAAGAAGCCAGAGAACAAATGGGTAGCGTTGATCAGGGGAAAAGCACCAAGACACAGATAAAACTCTCAGCGGGATAGAGTTTTATTTCACACGGGACACGCTCCCTTTGGGGAAGGGAAAATGTCAGCCCACGGATTGTGAGCTGGGCTTTTATAAGGGGGCTTCAGGGTGCAGAAGGCAGGAAGTTCTTTGGGAAAAATTAGGCAGGGAAAACAGGAAAGTGGGGTTTGTAAACCTGGCTCTGTTCTGTCTGCCAGCTGGGATCTGGGTCAGGAAGTGTTTGTTTTGTGTCCTCTTAAGATAAGGGAAAAGCTGCTGTACTAAAGGCTACTAAAATCTCTGGTTAACAGGAAGAATCTGCTTGTCTTCAGAGGTCAAAGGAAAGGCAGGCTGTCTCTTAGAAGAGTCTGTTTCCCTTGATATCAAAGACCAAGGTGCTTATCAACTCAGTTCCTTTTTCTCAGGGACTTGAGAAATCTGAAGTCCATGAGACCCTGTTGGAGAGGGAGAGGGCTGCTACGGTTTGAAACCCTAATAAGAACAATAGTGGACTTGGCCTTTTTGGCTGCAGGTGGCACAAAATCCTAGTGAGAATTTTTCTAAATAATAGTTCTTATGAACTTTTAAGTCTAATATCTGTCTGGGAAGCATAATTCCTCAGGCTTTAAAGAAATATACTGTTTACTTTAATCCTTGGTTATACTTTCCTTCTGGGTGTTTAAGAACATATAATTGGCCCAAATTAACAAATTTACTTTTACTTTAAGTTTGGTTGAAATAAGGTACTTTAAGCGGTCACATGGGGTTGAGAGGAGCCTCTGGCTCCTTAGGTCTTTCTTTTACCAGTTCCATCTATGTGAAGATAAGTCAAGAGGTCCTGCTCTACCAGGGCTTCACTTGGAAGCATCGAGGGTGTTGACCTTCCTCTTCATAGACTGGACACTTGTCTGAGTCCCTCTGGTGGGGTCCCCATGACCTCCCTGAACAAGAGGATAGGTGACTCATCACAGCAACAGGATATATGAAGAGATTCCCATAGTCCCCTGGGACATAATTGACCTTTCAGGGAAAGGAACAAAACTGCCCCTTAAGCCCCTTTGACCAGATTAATATGGACTTTTAAGTATGATTTTTCACCATCCAAGAAGGTCAGTTGCACCAACCTGGTACTGTCCCACCCCACGGGAACTGCAACAGGGTACCTGGATTGGGGAGTGGGGATTTGGATGGGGCAATCAGACAAGAGAAATGGAGACAAGACAGTGCTCTGATCAAGTCTCATTTATTGAAGCACAAGCATACAGTTAAATAAGGAATACAGACTGGACTGAATCATATCAGCCAGATAGCAAAGACCCAGGTGCACTCCAAGGGAGGAATCCACTGAGAGCAAGGCAGTTACTGGAAAAGAAAACAAGACCGCAGGCAAAGGCCGCGGGCTCCATCCCGTGCCTACGAGAGTCTACTGATCAACAGAAAACAGGGCTATTTACAATAACTAGAGCAAGGCCGCGGGCTCCCAGCCCCAGCTATGAGCCAAGGTTGTGGGCACTTTCCCATGCTTCATCTCTCAAGGGGGATGGCTAGTAGTGCCATCATAGCAACGTGTCCCGATCAACTCTTGCTCCATAAGATCAAGGCGATGGTAATGGACCTGTATTCATTTAGCCACATGGAGTTCCTCTATCTGCTGTTTAATAAAAACTAACAGCCTTTTCACTAAAAATGGCCCAAGTGTGAGAAGAAGCAGGATGATAATAAGGGATGTCATAGAAGGAATCCAAGAAAGAAAAGGGGAATCTAGCCATCTAGAAGGGTTTTGATAGAAATTATGCAGCTTGTAGCTGATGGTCTTCAGGGTCTGTATATTTTGCTCCACCAATCCCAATTCATTGATGTAGAAACAGCATTCCTCCTGTGAAAAAAGACAAGTACCCCCCTTTTCTGCAGTAATAAGATCAAGGGCCCTATGATTTTGAAGAGCAACTTGTGCCAAGGAAGTCAACTGGCGTTGCAAGGACGCAAGACTACTGGCTGTGGATTCTATAACTTGCTGTAATTGGGAATTGAATTCCTTTTCAGTGTAGAGAGTATGTCCCAAGGCCCCCACCGAAAGGCTGGCAGAAATAGTAAATCCTATCCCGATTGCAAAAGGGATGAACACTCCTCTCTTAATGCATGGGCGGAGTAGCCAGGCGAACTCCTCTGGTGAATACATGTTTAGTTGGGGTACAATAGTAATTAATACACAGGGTCCTGGAGAGGAAATAGTGATCTGCTGATACAAAGATTGATTGCACCAGAAAGACGTAAGAGGAGGAGCATATAAAGGCGAACTGACAGCATGCTTACCCTGACATATAAAGGAAGGGGAAATGTAGATAGCAGTGATATAGCAGAGAGAAATATTTTGAGCAGGGTTACGAAGCAATGGAATTGATGACATAGGAGGAGAAAGTACAGTGCCAGGGGCACTAATGTTAAACACAAAAGAGTTGTTAACAGGAACAGCAGCCAGTAATGGCCAAACTAAGGAAGCATACAACAAACATGAAGAAGCATTGATATTAGAAAGATTCATCAACTTTAAAGCAAAGTTTAAATAATTGGGCCAAAGGGCGAGATTAAGGGTAGAGTTTGACTGTATGGCAGACTGAAGCTTAGTCTCACTCATAATAATAACCTGTCTCACTTGTTTATCAATGGTAGCAGGGACCAGCTGGCGGGAAATAGTTAAAGACCCCACCAGGAGTAAAGCGAACCCTGTTGGGAGCCTGTAGCTCAGGCCTTTGTTCTTGAACCCTTTATTAAAAATTTTTCCTCGAACTCCATCCTACCATCTGACGTCCAAAGGGTGAATTGACCCTCATCATATCTCAATATGCCATTTTTATTAAAAGCATCATGAAGGTGGCAATCCCAATACCTACATCTGCCATATGTGGCACTATCTGTGAGACAACTGCCTCTATTATCATAAGTGAAACATACATAAGGTCTCATTTTGGAGGATAAAATAGACGGGGTGATTGAAATTACGATGGTTGTTTGACAGCCTTTCACTGGACAGCGGACAGTGCCAATGGTTTGAATGTTGTCATCAGAGCGTCCCTCTTTAACCTGGAATTTCCACTGCATCACCATCTGTGACCAAATTGGACAAATCAGGAGGAACAGGATGTAGCAAGCAGAAGCCATTGTAGTCTGAAAGAAAACAGAAAAAAGAGAAAAACATTTCTCAGGGAGCCTCATCTTCCCTGGAACATTGATTAGTATCTATTTGCTTTACTAAGCGTTCAGGCAACCAACGGGCTGTGTCATGTTGCTGTGAATAAACGCAGACAGATCCTCTGCCCCATATTAACACTGGATCTGGGCCATGCCACGAATTATCCAAGGGGTCTTTCCATTTGACCATGGCATAATGTCTTTTGGATTCTGGGTGCCAAAAGCAATCTTCAGCTGATTTACCATAAGCATCTACATTTAGAAAATTTAAAATAAAAAGTACATGATTTAATAAATTCCTGGGGGATCCCCTACTGGGATACCACTCTCCCTTTTTTATTTTATTTGATGTAGTCTTTATATGCAAGTGAGCTTTTTCAACTATACCTTGGCCCTGTGGATTATAAGGAATTCCTGTAGTATGTTTTATCTATAAGGTGTTGCAGAATTTTAGGAAAGCTTGAGAAACATATCCAGGACCATTATCTGTTTTAATAGTTTTTGGGGTACCCAGTATAGAAAAACAATGGAGCAAATGAGCAATAACATGTTTAGTACCTTCTCCTGTTTGCAAGGAAACGCAGAGAAATCCACTGAAAGTATCAATACAAACATGAATATATTTAAATTTGCCAAAATCCTTATAATGAGACACATCCATTTGCCAAAGCATATTAGGGACCAATCCCCTAGGATTGACTCCTAGATGAGGAACAGGAAGGAAAGTGACACAAGTCTTACATCCTTTAACTATTTGCCTAGCCTGTTCTCTAGTGAGTTTAAACATTAATCTTAGGGAAGCTACATTGAGATGATGTAATTCATGAACCTGTTGAGCTTGAGCAATATTAGAAGAAGTAGCAATAGCAACAATTTTGGTGGCTGCATCAACATTTCCAAATATCCTTCCTGCTGTGGTCATTAACCGATGAACAAAATCTGCAAAAGGCTCATCAGATCCCTGCTTAACTGAAATGAGAGAAGCTCCCAGGTCCCCTTTGACCGGAAGTTTTCTCCATACTTTCATGGCAGCAACTCGAATTTGTGCAAAAAGACCTGCATCATAGTGCATCTGTCATTCATTGGATTCATACTGGCCTCCACCTATTAACATATCAAAATCCCATCCATTTCCAGTTTGTTGATTTTTTCCAGCTGTTTCTTTACAGTTGTTATAATACTGATTTCCATAGCAAATAATCACCCCCACTAAGGACTGCCTTTACCAGAGTATTCCAATCAATAGGAGTTAGAAATTTTTCAGCCTCCCCTTCCACAAGAGCCAAGGTATATGGAGCTGTAGCCTTATACTGCGACACAGCAGCCTTTAATTCTTTGACTACTTGGAATTCATGTCCTCTATGATGTCGCCATGTCTGCCCCCCGTCATCAACTGTTTCTGTTACGGGAAAAGCCTCCATATGGGAGGAAAATCTATCAGGGTCATTAAAATTTTCTTTATATGAATGGAGGCCAGGCTCTCCGGGGAACGGATGAACTCTTTCTCTATCTGCTCTTCCTTTATCTACAACAGCCTCACTACCTCTACCTAGTTTAATCATTTGTAATTTAAGCATCAGCGCCTGACACATCTCTTCTTGCTTAATTTGTTTGAGTATCAATGATTGATGCATCTCCTCCAACCTAATTTCCTCCTGTAACTGTTCTATCTGTCCCCTTGATTCTGATCTAGGATCTACCGCTGCCATAACAGTTGGAACAGATGGTACATTGTGAGAAGGAGGGCGGTCACCTTCTTGTTTTTTATGGTCTTTTGGCAACTCAGCCTCAGTTTTATAAATCAATTCCTCCCTCTCAGGCTCTGAGCTATCTGTATCTGAGGCTGGACAGGCAGCTTTTGCCAAAAGAGGATAAATACGAATATATTCTTTTTCAGACTTGTGAGCACCTTCTTTATATCCGTCCTCCCTAACTGACTCAGAGGATCTCTTTTTTATTTTTTTTTTAATTTACAGAAAAACCCTTGTTTTCACTATCAAAAGCAATTAAGTCAGGCACATCCTTGGGAGTATCCAGAATTTCCCTCAACTCTGACTGAGAACTACATCTAAAAATCTCTTCAGCATGGGCAATTGCTGCCACTACTGAGGCATCTCTCCTATCTAGTAATTCCTTTATTAAATTCCAATAAGAAAAAGCATAAACAGGAACCTTTTCAGGTCCAAACACTGTATAAAATTCTTGTAATGCATCTCCCACTCTTTTTCATCTTTTTATATCTATGACTCCCTCTTGGGGAAACCAGGGACAAGTGTCCTTTACAAAATCAAAGAAATGAAATAAATCTGCAGACTTAACCTTTACTCCTCTTGCCTTTAAAGCATCCCCCAATTGCTTCACATAAATCTGATGCTGGCTCAATTCTTGCCCCATGATTGACGACCAACTTACCTGTCGGTTCGGTCACAGCAGGCTACCGCGACGTCTCCTAACTATTTGAGTGGGTGCGCACCCCTTCTTTTTTCGTCGTGTCCCTCACGTTGTGCCCAGTATCCAAGTCACGTTGGCGCCACTCTGTCCCGCCCCATGGGAACTGCAACGGGGTACCTGGATTGGGGAGTGGGGATTTGGATGGGGCAAGAGTCAAGAGAAATGGAGACAAGACAGCGTTCTGATCACGTCTCGTTTATTGCAGCACAAGCATGGGGTTAAATAGAGAATGAGAACAAAAGAGTAAAGACTGGGAGTAATCACCCAGGTGCACTCCAAGGGAGGAATCCACTGAGAGCAAGGCAGTTACTGGAAAAGAAAACAAGACCTCAGGCGAAGGCCACGGGCTCCATCCCGTGCCTGCAAGAGTCTACTGATCAACAGAAAACAGGGCTATTTATAACAACTAGAGCAAGGCTGCAGGCTACCAGCCCCGGCTATGAGCCAAGGTTGTGGGCTCTTTCCCATGCCCGTGGGAGGAGGGTGGACAGAATGGAAAGTCACCAACTCAGGTCTGTCAACAGTTTTGAGAAATGGCTGAGCCTCCGGCTCCCAACATGGTACCTTTAATTACTGTGTAATATATGGATAAAACTTGGACAAAACCCAAATGTTCTCAAATAAACATTGACTGGAAGAGATTTACCATCACAGGTTAACTAGACACAGCTCAGGAAAGGGAATTTAAAACAAGAATTGCTTAGGTGTGTCTCAAACAGAAGCAATCTCTTTCCCTTTCCAGTTTCCAATACCCTGATTTACAGTTTCCAGAAGGAAGGGAGGTATCACATCACATGTCTATAGACAGGAAGTAAACTGATCAGAATTCAGACCAAGCATCACCGAAACTGTTTTTTCTAGATTGCATACATCTGGTTCAAGGAGGTAGATCTAGTTTTTCTTGAGCCAAATCATTCTTGTTATGGGCAAAAGAAAGTGCCAAAAGTAACATTTGCATAATACAGAGAAACATAAAAGACACCTTTCAGTAGCCATAGGTAACCCAAAACTTATCTGTACCCATTTAACTCAAATCTGTAACCCAGTGTGCAGTACAAGCCAGGAGTGGACTGAAAATTAACAACTCTATATCTCGATAAATCTGTTCAGACCTTTAATAAGTTTGTTTACAATGAATTTCATTGTCCCTTCTATTCTGGAAATATCCTGTCATTTTCATTTTTATATATAAATCTTTTACTACTATAGCCCTTTTTAAATTCAGGAGACCATTTGTTTTTTTAAATATTTTATTTATTATTTTTATTTTATGTGTATGAGTGTATTGCCTGCATATAAGTGTACCTATGTCATGCAATGCCCACAAAGGACGGAAGAGGTTGTCAGATCCCCTGGAACTGGAGTTACAGACAGTTGTTAGCTGCCATGTGGGTGCTGGGATTCAAACCCTGGTCTTCTGCAA
>NW_008358490.1:18862-26644 GCF_000622305.1 Nannospalax galili
ATATGTATGTGAGTGCACCCATGCCATACAACGCCTCGGAAGATAGAAGAGGGCTTCGGATTCCCCTGGAACTGGAGTTAAGGACAGTTTTTAGCCACCATGTGGGTGCTGGGAATTGAACTCAGGTCCTCTGGAAGAGCAGTCAGTGCTTTTAATCACCCAGCCATCTCTCTAGCCCCCAGGAGACCACTTGTAATTAGGACAGATATATACAGCTGGCTGGGAAGAATGGCTGTGTACTCAGGTGAGGGTCCAATGACCCTGCCTATTTCCCCTTTAATGAAGGATTACAACTGTTAACAAGTCCAATTGTGATGACCTTTTGTAAACAAGCACAGGTGGTCATGAAGATGGTGGTTTTTTGACTCAGAAGAGTGCTGTGCAGCATCATTTTATTAAAAGAACATGGAATCCAAATCACATATATTAAGATAATATAATGAGTTAACATTACCCATGTACACACTGTGCTTTAAGTTCCCAGGTAGACCTTATAGAAAACACAAAACCATTAAAACCTTTTACTTAGTGTAGTTCAGAAGGCATATAAACACAAGGTAAAGAGAAGCAATTTGTACACAACCTCCAGCATAATCACTTAAGGAAAACTGTGCTATAACCCTGCTCAGACTTTAATAAACCCTTTTAATAACATTTATAAACAAATTTACCAAGCAATTAATATTTTATCTCATATATAGAGGGATGAACATTTAATTTGAATATATTATTATACTGTATAAGCTTTGAGATGCCCTTGTAAGCCTTGAAGCAGGTTTTAAATGACCAAGTCTCCTTTAAAGGTTTAGAGATATTTAACATAGACTTGGAAAATGTTTATTCTGTGTAAAACATATCTAAACACAGAGATAAATTGCACCCTAGAGCAGAAACAAACATTTCTTAAAGTTAGTTTATATTCTTAATAGGAACCACATTGTAATTTAACAATTTCAGTTTACATGAAAACTTACAAATCAATATGATATCTAGTAAATTCTTTAATAATAGTTCCCCTAGTATTAAACATAAATCTACACATTCACAACAGTCTCATACAATAAATACTGTGGTTAACATGATGTCACAACAAAACAGTGTCAAAACCAAAACCAATTACCTTAGACAAAATTCTGATCAGATGTATATTAAAGAAACTCTTAAAAACCAGCAGTACTTTACACACATACACAGATACACACACACACACACACACACATATGTATGTATGAGAATCTCATCTCAAAAATGGCTGTGCTGAACAAAGCCATACACACTGATGCTAGACATAAGGGCTTTTACTTGAAAGCATTTTCAGAAATATCATTTACATTTTAATTTGTGGAATAGTTCTAACTGGTTTCAAACTCAACAAGTGATGGAAAATAAAATTACATATTCCATTTGTACTTCAAGCTAACCATAGCCAAAAGTTACAGCATGATTAAAACAAGCTAATGTTTAAACAGTTTCCATCAAAGATAATTCCATGGAAGAGGGTAAAAAATGGGATGACAAGAAGTATTTAGTCTTAATAAGGCAATACAGAATCAATCTATTATTAAAGACCATTAAGATTAACAATACCAACAGCATAGAGTATAAGAAAATAGCTTTCATGAGTATGATTCTATTACAGTCGTTTACAGCTAACCCTTTCCCATAGCAGCGTGCAGGAACTTAGAATGAGAGTTGAAAGCACAAGCGCACAGCACACAGGGTCAGAGGAGCCTGAAAGCCAAGTCTGCAGGGCCGGGGGTTCTGTGACAGCAACAGCTCAGGCTCAGGGCGCACCTTTGCTTTCTGTGAGGAAGAAGGGAGAAAGACTATGAAGGAAACAAACCCCAAATCATATCACTACCCATCGTCCAAGAAGACACACTGTAGAGAACAATTGTAAGTTAATTCTCAGAGATGTCTAGAGGTTGTTCAGAGTTAGAATTAAAGTACATGGTAATTTTTACAAGATAAATATAATCATGTCTGTAAGTAGTTATTCTGAACACACTATAGTTATCCCATTTTGTCTCAGGCTGTTCTGGAGGCAGGAGACTGGCTCAGGCCATCTTGGGGATCACTTCTTACAAGGTACCCCAGAAGAAGTCATGTGCTACTGCGTCTAACCCAGGTGTCCTCTAGCCAGAGAAACAAAAGCACTGCTGTCACGTGGCCATCTCCAGGAGCCTGGCCTAGGTCTTCCAGGTATCAGAGACCTCCATTCAAGCCAAACTAAGATTCCTGATTTCAATTGTTGATGGGAGTTTTATCAATAGCTAGTATAAAGACAGTTAAATGCAGACTTAAACACAAGAGTTAAAGGCAAGAGTTGCTCCAAGAGAGAAAAGTGAAGAGCCATATCTAAGCCAGCAGAGTTTCCAGGGATGAAATGGGCCCCTCCCCCAAACAGGCCACATCTGCCTGCACACAGAGCAGTGCTGCAGGAAACAGAGAACAAAGGACAAGGCCAAAAGGATGAGACAGAAAGACCAGTCCCAGAATTCATCCCCAGCTCTGAAGATGAGTTAACATATTAAATCAAACCTATAACCAACTGGAGTTGAATTTTCTCAAACCGTTTTCAGGCCTTTAGAGGTCTGAGAGCAGCACAAACCAGACTGAGGTGTCAAAACCAAAGTACATCCAAAGTGAGCAAACCAAAGAGATAATTTATTTTTATTTGCAAAGCAACAAGGTATTTTATTTAGAAGCAAAGAAAAAGTACAGAGTGGATTCGCTGCAAGGGAGTTACAGGAGCCAAGTGAGATTTTCTCAAGAACCTGAGATTATTTCTGAGGCTTCCTGGAGAAGGGGTTGGTTGCTAGGAGCAGGATATTGGTGGTTTCCTGCTCTGTTTAACTCCTGATTGACAAATGGAAACTTGAACCTTCTATGAAGGTGTGGGTTATACATAATTTTAGTCATGTGCACACCTAGTCCTGCATAGACATAAACTGGTAAATAGGGGATTCCCCTAAAAGTGTATTCTCAGGACAGAGTTTGTCTTACCTGTGTAGTACTTAAAACCAGGTTCAAACTCAGATCATTTCCTTCAGTTCCAGGATGTGTTCCAGCCTGTGCTTGATCAGGAGCTAACCACAGCAGGGGAGTGGCTAGGGCGAGTGACTGGTTGCTTTTACTTTTGGCATTTGAAAATATGACAAAACTTTTTGCAAAATGCTATAATCACACTGGCTTTGAGATGGGAATTGACTTATAAATCACAGCTTACAAATCATATACACTTGAATTTTTTCAGGTATATTACATAAAACACTATATACTGTTAAGGTTCAGATAGCCCCCCCTCACCAACAAGGCCTCATAGACCTCATAAGCAAGCCCCCTGAGAAAAGGGAACTGAGTTGATAAGCACCCTGGTCTTTGAAGTCAAGAGAAGCAGACTTTTCTCCACTGTTTGGCCAACACAGCAGGCTTCCCCTTTGATCTCTAAAGAGGGCAGGTTTTTAACAGTCCTGTTCTTCAGCTCCCCCACCACCACCTAACTTTAAAAAAAATATATCTTCTTGCCCTCTGCACCCCCCCAGAAGCCTCTCCCTATAAAAGACCCCAGCTCACAACCCAGGGCAGACATTTTCCCTGCCGGGAAGGGAATCTGTCCCATGCCTTCCTTTGCTAATAAACTCTATTCTGATGGAGTTTTATCTGTGTCCTGGTGCTTTCTCCTGATCAACCAGATTCATCCATTGCCTATTTTACTTATCATATACAATATTAATGATGATTGTTTAGGAGTAAGTCTAGAAAAACTAGATATATAGAGAATGCTAAATAAATGCAAGTTTGACTAAGCTTTTCTCTTTCTATAAGAATAAGAAAAACTTTGAGAGTGCACCAAACTAAGAGCCATTATTAGATACCATTTGATTAGTTTTTATATTCTTCCCCTCATATTCCCTAATACTGAAGCTGTTTAACATAATTTTAAATTATGTTGTTAAATCTGTTTAACATAATTTTAAACACATGAAGAAAACTCTTCTACATTTTAACCCCCTATGGGAACTATGATCCAGAATGCAATGTCTTTGGTAAATACTCTAGTTATTTTGGTATTTCAATAGCTAAAAACTCACTTTGCAAACCTTTCTGTTTTCTGTTTATGTCTCCAAAGGTCTTAAGAAAGAAGCTGGATTATCAAGGTCTCCAGCAAGTGAAAATCATAGCAAGTGATAATTTCTGGGAACCAATTTCTTCTTCCATGCTGCTGGATCGTGAACTCTGGACGGTGGTTGATGTTATATGGTAAGGCATGATTTACTTTGAAAATGAGCAGGTTCTGGTTGCCTGATCTGGGTGTTGACTATGCATTTTCTCTTGCCTTCTCTTCCCAAAGAGCTACTTTAAAACAAATACTATGAAAGCAAACCCAAATCAAAAGGTATGTAGCAAATAAGTTCCTTAAACAACCAGCTCAGGTACTGTTTTTTTTATTTTTGAGACAGGGTCTCCCTGTAGCCCCAGCTGGCCTGGAACTCACTATGCAGACCAGGCTGGCCTTGAACTCATAGAGCTCTGTCTGGCTCTGCCTTCTGAATCCTAAGATTAAAGGTGTGCATCATCACACCCGGCTTCAGATACTGTTTCATATAAACAAGCAGCATTTAAAAGTTTTGTGATCCACATAATAGACCTAGAGACATTGTCCAATAAATTTAAAGATGTTTAGTGTACCCAAATTTATAAGGCCTTTGAACATACTATGAAAATATCCATATTTATAAATCTGCACGTGTATTTTAATTAGGCATGCCAAAATACAGCAAAAATAAAACCAATAATTTTGTGCACAATAAATGAATGAAAAGAATAACTGAAGTGGCCAGTTTATTTTGACTGAAACAATATATGAAGACAATGATCACAGACACACATGACAGAATTATGTAAGATCTCAACACAGGAGAAAACATATACATGACATAGTTCCATGAAATAGCAAACACATGGAAAATGAATATCATAGACACACATGACATAATTCCATGAAAACTACGTGAACCCAAAACACAAAAATCAAGGAGTTTGATTAGGATGGTCCTTTGCACATAGGCACTCATCTTTAAAATCTGGATAGGAAGAGAACACTTTCTCTATAATGTCCTCATAGCTATGGGGCAGTTCTCTCTCCTCTTTTGGTAAATATGAGGCTGGGTTTTAGGGTTCAGGTAGCTTCCATCAGGACTCAGGGATTCTTACCCAGTATGACCTGATATCAAGTCAACTTCACATTAAGTTTTAACTTGGAGGGTTTTATCTTAATGCTATAATTTACTGCATAGCCTAGTTTAATGTTGTCCAGCATCACCTGGAGGACAATCTGGTCTGACACTTGGACTGGGAGGAACCCATCTGAAATTTTATATGTGCCTGGGATGTATGTAATGTGTACATACAAGGGGATGGAGAGTGTTAGTGTCCCTCATTCAGATGCCTTCCTGGCCAGCAACCTCTTGGTGACTTAAGAGTTCTTACCTTAGGGCCACATGTATAATCCCCGTGCTCAGTCACCCAAAGATGAGTGCCTGTTTAGGTTACAAGACCTCAGTGGAACCACAGGGTGAGGCCCAGTCAGATTCCGTGGCCTCTCAGAGCTGTGGAACCATTACTTTCACACTCACATTCACACACAATCATTCAGTTTAAGACAATTGTTCCCTCGTTATTCCCACTAAATTCCCATTTGTTCTAACACAGGGCCAGGACTTTGGAATCACATCAAGGTTTAGTTGTGGCCCAGTTTGTTGCCTGATTCCTGATTCCTGTTTTACCTTGAATGGGGCCAGCACCTCGGAATCACGTTGAGGTTTAGTTGTGGTCCCCTTCTTTCTTGACTAGAGGCCAGTGCCATCTTGAAATCACATCAAGACTTTATATGCAGCCTCCTGCGGGATATTGCTGCCTTCCACCTGTCTAACCTGGGGCCAGTTACCTGGTCTGGATGTCCATTCTGGGTCTCCATCTCTCTTCACCTGATGAGAGGCTCCAGTCTGGGCCATGCAGATCTCTCTGGCCTCCCGGAAGGAGACCCCGAGAGGAAATTCTTTGAGGATGCACACTTCTCTGTTCCAGGGACCAAGGAGGACTACAGGGTCCAGGAGCAGTGGCCTCTATTACCAGCAAGGGTATGGTGACTTGTTCTTGCTGGGGCCTCCAGAAATGTTATAGAAAAATCAGAGACCAACAGCCAAAGTCAGATGAGGAGGGGAAGTTTAATAATTTTATGCTAATGGGACTGACCCCATGAATAAAAGGAGTCAGACCCCTTTGTTCAAGTTTTGGGAGCTTTTATACTCATGTGTGGGGAAATGCAAACAAAAGGCAAAACAACACATAGGTGACAATTAAGTAAAAGGTACAGGTGATAATTAAGCAAGGTATCATATGGCCACAAAAGTTACAGGAATGAGAAAACTTTGGAAAACAAAGACTTCCATCCTGGGCAACCACATGGGCAGGATGGGAGACCCCTGCTTACCTCCCCACACCTGTCTCTTAAGAGTTTTCCCTGCTACAAAGTTCTTAATTACTATCACATTGCAAAAGCTTTCCATTTCTGTAATAGGTGCACCTGTGTAGGGCAATGGTAAGGATGTCAGAAGAGGGTGTTCAATTCCTTGGAACTGGAGTTATGGACAGTTGTTAGTAATAGACGAATCAGATAGATGAATTGGGTCAATTGGGAGAAAGCACCAGGACACAGATAAAAACTCTGGTGGGATAGAATTTATTAGCAAAGGAAATTCACATGGGACAATTCCCTTTGGGGTAGGAAAATTGTCAGCTGACAGGATGTGGGCTGGGGTCTTTTTAGGGGGGCTTCAGGGGATGCAGAAGGTGGGAACATGTTTTAAAAATTAGGTGGGGAGAAGCAGGAGCCCAGGGCTTATCAGAACAGCTTCTGTTAAAACTGCCCTCTTCTGTTCTTCAGCCAGGATCTGGGTCAAAGGGTGTCTGATTTTCTTTTAAGATCATTAAAGGGAAAGCCTGCTGTGCTGAAGGGACTCCTTGGGTCTCTGATTAAAAGGTGGAGTCTGTTTACCCTTCAAGATCATTAAAGGGAAAGCCTGCTGCCTTTGGTGCAGAAAAGGTGCAGAAAAGTCTGCTTCTCTTGACTTCAAAGACCAGGGTGCTCATCCACTGAGTTCCTGCATTCTCAGGGGCTTGCAAACACTTGAGGCCCTGCTGCACTGGGGAGGGAGTTGCTGTAGGTCCTAGCCCTAACAGTTAGTGACCATGTGGGTGCTGCAAATTGAACCCATGTTCTCTGGAAGAGCAGCCTGTGATTTTAACCACTGAACCATCTCCCCAGTTCCATGAAAGTGTCTTGGTTTGTGACTTTTTTGTTCTTTATTATAAAAACTTCCTGAAACTGTTACCATATTGGAATATGGAATTTGTGGCAACCTGAATCTGTGTTCTTAGGCCATGATCACTCATATTTGGCTCCAGAATAAACTCTCTTATTGAGAGAGAGTTGTGTTATTGAGGTGAGAGTTGTGTTTTTGGGTCAGTAATCCCAAAGGCATTCATTAGGACTTTAGAAAAAAAAACATCTATACTTCTTATGACTGAGATGGAGTTCCTTCTGCATGAATTAGGTATATCTAATGAAACTGTAGGACATAAAGGTATAAGAAACATTAATTATTAGTCTTTTTTTTCAAACTCTATAAAACTTGGAACTTGGATTGTGACAAGCAATTTTAATATTTTAAGCCCACCACACCCTGTAAGACTTTTGTTTGAGTGGATTATTTTAAA
>NW_008358490.1:27417-32605 GCF_000622305.1 Nannospalax galili
ATCCCAGCACCCACATGGCAGCTAACAACTGTCCATAACTCCAGTTTCAGGGGATCCGACGGCCTCTTCTGTCCTCTGAGGGCATTGCACAACACGGCACACTTATGTACAGGCAGGCAATACACTCATACACATAAAATAAAAATAATAAAATATTTTCTAAATAATAAATAAGGTATTTTTTAAAAGAAAATGTTAGATTGGGATTAATCAAACCAACGCGAAAATGAAAGATGAGAGAAGGACCTCAGGAGCAGACTGGTTTTTGTTAAGAACAGTGCAGATGGAGACAGTCTCTCCAGGGAATTTGAAACTGTGACCTCTGGCACAATTGATGGGCTTCTTATAAGGATTGGGGAATTGGGAAAGGGGCGGACGGTAGGGCTAGTGCCAGTGACCTGGTTTGGAGGTTTTGAGACAGCAAAGGCTGCTACTTGTTTTCCCAGAAACACAGTCCTAGGTTAGGGGTTGGATATTAGCTAGGATGGAAGGTTTACTCAACCCAGTATGGGGCCCTTTGGAAATCAGCTCAGGGCCCTTTTAAGTCCAGGCATTTAGCCTTCAATCTTCCTCTGCCCTCTGCTGTGAAGTTTTCCTTTATTGTCCATCACCATTAACAACCTTCATTTGTTTGGCAGTTGCAGATAGTCACCCTTTTAATCTTCTTTTTTCTGGTTAAGTCACAGGTTTTTTGTTGTTATTGTTGCTGTTTTGGTTTGGTTTCATGAGACAGAGGCTCCGGCAGCCCAGGCTGGCCAGGAATTCATGATGTAGCTAGGATTGACCTTGAACTCCAGATCCTTGTGCTTCCACCTTCCAAAGCTAGGATTACAGGTACATCTCACCACACATGGCTCCAACTCTCAAATATCTTTGTTTGTTAAGACAGGGTCTCCCTGTAGCCCCAGTTAGCCTGGAACTAACTATGCAGACCAGGCTGGCCTCAGTTTCACAGAGATCCACCTGCTTTTGGCTCCCAAGTGCTGGGATTAAAGGTGTGTGGCATCAGGCATGGCCCCTGGACTTTGGGGTCTTGCTAAAAAAAAATCCTTTGCCAAGCCAACGCTTGTCATTTAATTCAGTGATGGGTGTGTGCTCCACATGTGATGATATTCATGAAGAGCATGATCAAAGTTAAGAAATAAAAGAACAACATTTAGGGGCTGGGGAGAATGCTCAGTGGGTAGGAGTGCCTGTTCTGCAAGCATGAGGACATGAGTTCAAATCTCCAGCACACAGGTTTAAAAAAAATCAGACATGGTTGTACATGCTCATAACCCCAGTATTGGGGGATGGTGTATTAGTCACTTTTCTGTGATAGAAACACTATCTACTGTGATAGAAACATTGATCAAAGCAATTTATAGAAGGAAGAGTTTATTTGAGCCTAGGGTTCCAGGGGAATTACAGTCCATCACACCAGGGAGGCATGGTGGCAGAGGTGGCTGGAGGAGGAGTGGAAGCCAAGCTCCATATCTTCCAGCAGGCACAGGAAACAAGAAAGCAACTGGAGATCCAGCAAGGCTTAAGAACCCTCTACACCCACACCCAGTGACCAGTGATGTGCTTCCTTCAGGATAACCACACCTTCTAAGACCTCCCAAAACAGGGCCACCATCTGGGGACAAAATGTCCAAATGCTTGGAGTCTATGGGGGACATTTTCATTCAAACCACCACAGACAGGAAAAACGTGAATCCTAGCTGAAACGGCAAACTTCCGGGTCAGTGAAAAACCCTATGTTAAGGTAATAAGGCAAAGGGTGAAAGAGGTACACCTACATGCTCATATGCATGTACTACACATGTACACTACACACCACACACACACACCACATACCACATACACATACCACAACCCAAACATATATACCACACACTAAACATCACAAACAACACACATGCACCACCCACAAACCACACACCATACATACATACATACACACACCATACATACACCACAGACACACAAACCACACACTGGACACACACCACACACAAATCATATACCACAAACACACCATACACCACATATGCACCACACATTAAATACCACATACATACAACATACACACCACCAAACACATACACATATACCACACACACCATATATACAAACATACACATACCACATACACAGCTAAACGCACACACCACACAAGCACAAACACCACAGACCCACACACCACACATATATACACACACAAAACACCACACACCACATACATGAAACACACTAAACACACACACATGCACACACACAAAAATAAATTTTAGTTTTTAAACAAGGGCTATTTTCAGAATAATATTAGTTCTTACAACAGTGAGATGTGCAGTTAAAGTCTCCACTGGAGGCCTGTTGGGGGACCCCATGTCCGGATAGCTCTAAGGAGCTCGGCACTGTATGAAGGACTCCCTTTCTCAGGGGGGGCTTCCTGCTTTCTACCTGACCTTATCTGGAAAGTGCCTCTAAGCACAGATGTCTGGCCTTATTTGGAACATGACCTTTGGCATAGTTTCCTGCAATAAACTGCCCCCAGGTTTTTTCTATATGATAATTAAGCATTGCCCTATAGCCAGATGTTAGGCTCCCCATACCACATGTAAATAAAGCATACTATGAACACCTATCAGCTGAAGCTTTGGCTGCTGCCTCCACCCTATATTTTTCCCTGACCCCCACTGAATAAACAAGCTGTATCACTGAAACTGACTCCCGGAAGGTCTTTTCCGTCCATGCTCACTGGCTGTCCTGACCCCGTTTGTTGCTTCTGCTCCCTTTGTTCTCATGGATCAGTGGCCAATGGCCCATGAGGGGAGGGAAAGACCCACAGAGGCCCACTGTGTTAAGGATGGAAGAGGTGCTGGCACAGTGCAAGGAACAAAACATTCCAAAATGCCTGCCCTCAGGAAGTCCACAAGCCAACAAGGGAAATGAAGCAAGATTAACAACTAAATAAAAACATCCCTCAGGATTAGAAGAGGGTTGGACCCAGGACCTCAAACTCCAAACAGGAATTCAAATGTTTTAAGTCCCTTATATAAAATGGCCAAGTATTTATTTACATTTGGCTTGTGCACATTTTCCTGAGCATTTTAAATCACCTCTAGATTACAACATGTAAAAACGCAAATCATTGCTATACTATACTGTTTAGGGAATGATGACAAGTAAAAAGTGTGCTCATTCAGTACACACACAATTTTTTTTCTGAAAATTTTCTGTGTTAGGTCAGAGGTTAGCAGGAAGCCAGGCTGGGAGAGATCTCACAAACATTGAAAGGGACCTTGTGCCAGAAATGAGTTGAGAAGATGTTGCAGGGCCTGAGGCAGAGAAATAGCATAGCCCTTCAGGCCATAGCAGGCTCCAGCCTAGCAGAGGGGGTGGACTTAACCTTGAGCTTTGCAGAAGTGGGTGGAGCTGGGGAGGAGGTTGAGAGTGTGGCTGGTTTACAGAGCAGCGCCAAGGACAGAACTGAAGGTGTCCACCAGGGGGCCATTTTTTCCCCTTGCAGAGACAGCCCATGAGCCAACCCTGCTAGAGGAACTAGAGCCGTGAGTATTCCCCACCAGGGGACACCAAAGACAGCACAGCATCGCCCTTCTTGATTCTTGACAAGCAGGAGTACTGTACATACAGAAAGTATTTTATCCTAACAACAACCCCAGAGGGAGTACCCTATCCTCATATCGCAGGTGAGATCAAGTGTCATGGAAGGATTCTTTGCCAACATCCTCCAGGGCCCTCCCACCATACCCTTTTACTGAGCGGCCAATGCTCTCCTTACCTTAGTGTTTTGGACACTTTGTCTTTCCCTGCCCCCATTCCCACCACATCTAACTTGCCTTTTTCTGCTGGGGTCTCACACCTAAACCTGCACACTTCTTGGCTGGGTTCTTCCCAGACCACAAGTCCACTCCCCTTTCAAGGCCTCGTGCAGCTCAGCAATGAGGCTTCTTCACCTGCAAAGAACATGAAGTCAGTCCCAACCTCCTCTACCTAATCTTCCACTCACCTGTGCAGGGGTCTTAGTCCCTGCCCGATGAGTGATGTTGCACACTCAGTGATCTCGCACACATCCTAGTTCTCCAAGGACCCAAAACAGAAGCCAAAGTTATTCACCAGTGTGTCACTGCACAGAGAGAAAAAAAGAGAACTCCACTTTTGTTGAATGAGTTGAATGAGTTTTGTTGAATGAGTTTTGTTGAATGAAATTATCTTTTTCAAATGAATCCCAAACCCTCCCTCATGCAGGTTACATGCAGATGACAGGGGCAGATAGTCCCAGGACTTGTTACTTGCTATACTCTGGCAATATACCTTGAAGGGGTATGTCCACCTGTCTTCCTCCCCCCCCTCCTCTTCTGTCTTTTTGAGACAGGGTCTCCCTGTAGCCCCAGCTGGCCTTGAACTCACTATGTAGACCAGGCTGGCTTCAAACTCACAGAGATCTACCTGCCTCTGCCTCCCAAATGTTGGAATTAAAGGTGTGCGCCACCACACCCAGTCCACCTTCTTTCTTTAAAAGTGGTGGACACTTTGCCTACTACTTTACTCAGCTTTGAGGTGTATGATGAAATTTATCCAATTTTTTGACATCCTTCTACAAAGCACTAACAATATAGAGAAAGGTCTAAATAAAATGTGGCGTGCTACTGTTATAGATTGTTCAAAGCAGCAACTTATAATAGTGGAAAGCACATATAAACTAGGACAGGGGCAGCTGGGGTCTCATACCTAAACTAGGCAGATGGCTAAGTGGGTAAGTGTGCTTGCCACCAAATCTGACAACTTTGATCCCTGGGGCAGTCTGCCACCAGGGGATTGATACGTTCTGATGAACACAAGCCTAGCCGCAGATTTAAGGGTCTGGCAACCATCCTTGTGACTTTTAACTGGTTGCTGCATTACCAGATTTTTATGATAGTTGTAAAGGTTACTGCCTACACCCAGTTGGGTTGTCGGGGTCTGGAAAGAGGGAGGGGGGCCTTCAGCCACTATCAGGGAGCCGTCCTGACCAAGAGGCTTCAGTTGCCCACAAACCTTATCCAGACCCTCGTGAAGGCATTAACCGAAAGTAAAACGAGAGAGAGAAAGAGACTCCCCCCTCCCCCTCCTTTTTTCTCATGGGGCAGGTCAATTTAAGCTCTCACCAGGAAGCCTGTGGGGGCGCGGAGGACTACAGGAG
>NW_008358490.1:32740-41368 GCF_000622305.1 Nannospalax galili
AGGGAAGTTTATTTTGGAAGTTGACTCTAAGGCTTATATAAAGATTCCTTAGAACTTTGGGGATTTTTGTTTCTCGGGGTGTTAAGATAGAGCAGGAAAGTGGGGTGAAATGCTGATTTCTAAGGGAACATGCCTGGGATCAAAACCCCAGGTGATTCCATTTAGTCCACAGTGCAAGCCTGCCTGCAAATTTAAGAGATCCGGCGACCGCTCTGAGAGCAATTAACTGGTCATTGCATTACTGGGTTTTTGCATTAGAAAGATGTATAGATAGGAGGTCCTGTCCACACCCTTGAGGGCAGTCAGGGTCCATTAAGAGGACTAAGAGCCTTTGGCTAACATCAGGGAGTAGCCCTGACTGGAAAGCCCCAGTTTCTCCTTTGTCTTTAATGGTCCCACGTGAAGACTCAGACCGAAAATAAAAGGCGGAAAAAGAGGAGAGACTGCCAATCCCCAAGGGTGAGGCAGCTTAGAGGCAAAGCTGCCTTTATCCTCCTGATGGGAGGTGATAGGAGAAAGAGATTGCCGATCCTCAAGGGTGGGACGGCTTAAAGGTAAAGCTGCCGTTGCCCTCCTGATGGGAGGGATACTCACGAACTCTGCGCATTCCAGGCGCATTCCAGGAGCTGCACGTTCGGGCGCCAGCTGCGAGGGTCTCTCCCTCTGTTCGCGGGTCGTTGGCCACCAGCTCATGAGGGCAGGGAGAGCAGAAGTGGCAAACGGGGTCAGGATGGCCAGTGAGCACTGACGGAAGAAAGCCCTCCCGGGGAGACTGGTCGCAGGCACAGTGAAACAGCAGTGATACAGCTCCAGACAGTGAAACAGCTCTGTTTATTCAGTGGGAGAACTAGAGAATTTATAGTGTGGAGGCAGTAGCAAAAGCCTCAGTTGATAGATGCTCATAGTGTGCTTTATTTACATGTGGCAGTGGGCTCCTATCTTCCAGACTATCAGGCAATGCCTGATTATCATATAGAAAAAACCTGGGGGTAGTTTTTACTCCAGGTAACTATGCCAAAGGTCATGTTTCAGATAAGGTCAGGCATCCGTGCTTGGTGGCACTTTCCAGGTGAGCCAGGAAGAGAGCAGGAGGCCCCCTGCTGAAAAGGGGAGTCCTTCCATTTGGCGCCGAGCCCCTCAGTGCTATCCGGACATGGAGAACTACAACCCTAACAGCAGGGTTCCCCAACAATAACATATAGATGCGAGAAAATATTTCAAATTTTATATCTGATAGTTTTAAAGAACTGCTATAATTCAAAAACAACAAAAAATCAAATGTCCAGTAAAACCACAAGTAAAGGACTTGAGTAGACATTCTCCAAAGAAAATACATGAAAGATTCTCAAACTCACCACACTTAGGGAAATGCAAATCAAGATAACAATATGTTAACACCTCATACCTGTTAGGATGGCTACTGTTTACAAAACCAGAAACTATACACTAGGTCTGTGTGGTACAGACTTGTAATCCTAGTTACTTGGGATGCTAAGGCAGGAGAGTTCCAAATTAAAACCATCTCGGTCTACAGTGTGAGTACAAAGCCAACCTGAATAATTTAGTGAGACCCTGCTAAGGATGTAGCTCAGTGGTACAGTGTTTGCCTAGCATGCATGAGGCTCTAGGTTCAATTCCCAGTACTGAAAAGCAAAACAAGAACTACAATAACAATAAAACCACAAAGCACAGCAACTAATAAGTGTTGGCCCTTATACAGAGAAATCGTAATCTCCAGTACTCTTAGTAGATTGTGAAACAATGTAGCCACTACAGCAAACAGTATAGATGCTTCTCAGAAAATTAAAATGGCCACATGATCCAGCAATATCACTTCTGGGCATAGACCTCAAAACATTGAAATCAGGGTGCTCAGTCCAAATGTTTATGTTCTCTCAAAATAATTTGCTAAAAAATCCTAATAATTAATGAGATGGTATTAAAGGATGGATGTAGTGACACCCCTGGTCCTTGAAGGACAATAGTGTTCTGCTCACCTATAGTTAACAGGCTCCTGTCACTTGATTCACTAAGAGCTAACAGACTTCTTTGGGCTTTGTTGATGTACAGGCTTGAGGAAGGGGTAGTCTGTTCCCAGGATGCTGGGAAGAAGACCAGACAGCTCTCCTTGGGATGCCAGGGCAGGTGTACCTGTCACCCCCTAATTTATGATTCTGCATACATCAAAGGAGATTTGTTATTGGGCCTGTCTCCAAGGCCTTGGGCATGCTGTGCTGCTTTCTCACCGTTATGATGGGAAGATTCCTATGTGATTTGTGGTTTGAGCACTTATCATACATAAACTCTGTGTGAACTTCACCAAGCTTCCAATAAAAGCTCTCAGGAGGGCAGTGAAATTGCTCTCGAGAAGAGTAACTGGGGGACTCCTAGTCTAATCTGTTTTTCAGCATCAGGTAGTGGGGGCTACGAGAGGAAGCTTTGAGGGGTGATTAAAACATGAAACTAATAAGTACACCCCAAAGAACACCTTATTCTTTCTTCCATGTGAAGAATCCCAAGTGAATCACGACAGAGATGCCAGAACTGTGAGACATAAATATTCATTCTTTATAGCCACCTAATCTGTGGTATTTTGTTGCAGCAGCCTCAGTAACAAAGACACTGGGTTTTGAAGAGATATTTGTGCACCGATGTGCTGGTGACAGCTCAGTCTAAGAACTGCTTCTGATGTTTTCCTGACACTGGATTTTGGGGGGTCACGCCCTGCATATAGGATATTCCTCATGCTTTGAACAAGAGAAAAATAAGTTCCTTGAAGACTTGCTCACTTGATGTATCTTGTTCATTCTGTTTGAATTTGTAGCCCTTAAGTTCCTGGTTATCTACAACCTGTAAATTTCCTGTTATTCTCTGTAAATTCAATGATTTGTAACACCTTGCATGTGTTTACTGTATATCTGACTTGAACTTTGGTAATAAAAATCTGGGGTGGGAAGCAGTCAGCATCTTAGTTCCTCTGAGCTCTGGGATCTCCAGCCTTCCCCTCATTCCGAATTATTTCATATAGATCCCGAGTCCGGCACCCAAGTACATAACAGCATTATTCATAATTTCTAAGAAGTGGAAACGAAGTCAGTGGACACTGACAGATGAGTGGAAAAGGAAAGTGTGGTCTGCATGTACAATGGAGTGCTATTCAGAGGGTGAAATGCAGCGATAAATACATCTCTACTAACTTCTTCAAAAAGCAGAAAACTGAAAATACCCAGTGTTTGCCTAGGCAAGGAAAAATATCCTCATTCTCTGAAGGGCAGGTGTGTTCTGATGCTTACATTCTGGCTAGCAATGTACTAAAAAGTTCATTTTGGGCTGGCAAGATGATTCAGGTGCTTGGTTCATTCCCTAGAACCAACATGGTAGAAGCAGAGAAAAGACACCCTCGAGTTGTCCTCTGACCTCCACATGTGCACCATGACATGTGTGCAAACACACACATACAAAACACATGAACGTAAACACCTAAAGCTCATTTGTTTAGGATAATTTACATCTAGGTATTCATTTGCAAAGAAAGAATCAGGTGTGTAAAAAACTACACATATAAGAATATCAGCATGTCACTCATGACAGCAGAAGTTTGCAATAATACCGTGAGTCATTTCGCTGAACTGATTTAGTTTTTTTTTTTTTTTTTTTTTTGAGACAAGGTCTCACTATGTAGTCCTGGCTGGCTTGGAACTCACTATGTAGACCAAACTGGCCTCAAATTCACAGAGATCTGCCTGCCTCTACCTCTTAAGTGTTGGGATTAAAAGCATGCACCACTGGGGTTGGGGATTTAGCTCAGTGGTAAAGCACTTGCCTAACAAGCGCAAGGCCCTGGGTTCAGTCCTCAGCTCTGGAAAAAAAAAAAAAAAAGCATGCACCACCACAAAAGGCTTTTTATTTCTTTATTTTCATTTTCTATGTGTACAATTGCCTGCAAGGATTTAAGTGCACCACATACATGTAATACCTTTGGAGGCCAGAAGAGGGCATTGGATTCCCTGAAACTGGTGTTATAGATGGTTGTTAGTTGCCATGTGGGTACTGGGAACCCAACCAAAGCCTCTGCAAGAGCAGTCAGTGTTCTTAACTGCTGAGTCATTTCTCCAGCCTCTGAGCTTATTTTTTGATGTGTACTCTATAAAAGGTATATGTGTGCTTAAAATGAAGTGTGTGACCCAACAGGAGCTGTTAAAGTCTACCCGAGCTCATCAAACCCTAGGTGCTGCAGTGAGCACTCTACATCATTTTAAATTAAGGCCTCACAACTCGCCAATGGTTACAGTTACTGTTCTCATTCTACAGATGCAAGAAAGTTGTATAATTTGCCAAGTCATGCAGCTAATATTACAAAATTCAGATGGGAATCCAGTTAATGTGATTCCAGACTCCAACCCTCTCTAGAAGCCTCCTCTGGCTAGATACATCAATTTCTTACAGGAGAGTTTGATGAGCTCAACTGTTCCAAGTGCATTATTGGTGATTCCGGAACTCATACCTGCTCTTCTGTGTTTTTGAAAAATAAATCAGGGCTAAAGAGATGGCTCAGCAGTTAAGAACACTGGTTGTTCTTGCAGAAGACCCAGGTTCAAATCCCAGCACCCACATGGCAGCTAACTGTTTCTAAGTCCAGTTCCAGCCTCTTCTGTCCCCCTCAGGCATTGCACGACATGGGTGCACTTACCTACATGCAGGCAATACAGGTATACATATAAAATTAAAAAATAAAATTTTTTTAATTTTTTTTTTTAAATCTACAGTCTACAGCTAGGTGTGGTAGTACATACCTTTAATCCCAGAACTCGGAAGGTAGAGACAGGCCCAAGAAAAAAAAGTGAATCTACACATTTGTAGGTGTAGCCATTCTAGCTACTGACATTGGAGTTCCTTGGCAACTAGGACTCATCCTTTTCTGGGTGTCTTGATGGCTTGATCTTTGCTCTTCCCTCCCTCCCTTCCCTCTCTCCCTCTCCTTCCTTCCTTCCTTCCTTCCTTCCTTCCTTCCTTCCTTCCTTCCTTTTTGATTTTTCAAGACAGGGTTTCCCTGTAGCCCCAGCTGGCCTGCAAGTTGCTATGGAGGTAAGGCTGGCCTTGATCTCACAAAGATCTGCCTGCCTTTACCTCCTGAGTGCTAGGATTAAAGGTGTGTGCCACCACACCCAGCTTGATCTTCACTATTTCTACCAACTAAAAAAAGCCCTGCTTCTATTTTTTCAAAACAAATTATGTGTACTTATATAATATATACATATAACATACGTACATATACCTATATTGTGCAGTACTGGGGGTTGAACCTAGGGCATCGTTCATGTGAAACAAGCACCCTACCAGTGAGCTACAGCCCCAGCCCTTATATACTTTATTTCTTTGTAAAATATTTATTTTAAAATCAGGATGTGGGGAAGAGGGGAAAATATCCATGTTCTGATTGCTGATGTACAACCTTTGACATCCTTTTGTTCTTGGCTGGAATCTTCTCCTCCATTAAAAAATTAAACCAATTTTGTTGGGACTTGGGTTTGCTTTGCTCAGAGGAGGACCTACTGGCTTCAGGGAAGAGAGACTTGATCAGCAACAGAGTTTTGGACCCTGGGACTTGTGTCTTTTCAACAAGCCATTTTATTTTAAAATTCAGATGGTTTTTATACATCCCAAGGAACTAGCAGTCACGTGGGATATGACAGTCACATACAAAGATTTAGGGTACAAAGAAACAGGACATTTAGTCTGTTAGTTGGTGCCAGAAGGATTCTTAAACTTTTACTCAAGGTTATCAATGCCCATCCGGTAATTTATTGGCCACAATGTTTTCTTTCTTAGAGCTAAAAGCATGGTAAACTTTTAGCTTTTAGCTCAGGAGTAAACCTTTAACCTGGCCTAATCTCTCAGCCAGGAATAGCTGAGTTATTTGTTCAGGACAAGGAGATGAGCTAAGTGTTGTTGACCAAGACGCTTTCCCACAGAGCAGGGAGCCTGTACTTATAACCAGGCCTCTTTCTCCTGCCAGTCTGGCAGTGTTCTGAAAGACAGGGATTATCAGAGCTACTGTTTTCAGCACCCCTCCCTTTAGCAGAGAATGCAGCCTGGACTTAAAAGTTTTAGGCTCATCTCACCTTAGGGCCTGGCATCCTGGTTTCCTACATCTCCTCCCTTTTTGTTTTTTAAAAGTAAGAAAGAAGTGATCATAGAGGCCACAGTATTATTAATCGAAATTATAATATAACATATACTATTGATGCTCCCATAAGAAGAAATATGCCAGTCAATATTGGGCCCAAGCATGGAGTAAGCCATTGGAGCCATTTTGGCCAAGGTATAGAAAATTCAGGCATCTTATCAATTTCCTTTTGTAAATCATTAATATGTTGGTCTATAGTATGTGAAAAATCAAATTAAAACAATGCATTCCTGGAAATTGTTCACATCCCATGGGATTTTTTTCTTGTTTTTTTTTTTTTTTTTTTTTTTTTTTTTTTTTTAGCCCTGGCTCGCCTGGAACTTGATATGTAAACCAGGCTGACCTCAAACTCACTAAGATCCACCTGTTAACTCACAGAGAGCTGCCTGACTCTGCCTCCCAAATGCTGGGATTAAAGGCATGCACCACCATGCCTGGCCCCATGTGATTTTTTTAGCAGTAAATAGTCTATATAGTAGCTCTATTTTGTAGCACAGAAGTTCTTAGTTCTCCCATTTCCTGATTAATTTCTCCTAGTATTTTGCAGTTATATTTGCTGTTTTACTAGTTATACACGTGAGTTTAGATACTTCATTTTGCAATCCAGTTACCGAGCTAGGTATGGGGAGTGAAAAGACAGAAGTAACAACTACAGCTTTTGGGTCAAGTAGCTTGAGAGAATCATCACAGCCTTCAGGTAAAGATCTACACATTCTTTTCATAGGAGGGGTTATTAGCAAAGGCATTATATGTCCTATAGCACATAACCCTTGATATTCACAAGGCAATGCTGTATAGGTTTCATTATTGCAAAAGAAGGTCCATCCTATAGGTAGCTGTTTCCCTTGCTTTAAGGTATGATTAGAGGTGATATTGCAATGCAAAGGAATAAACTTATAATCAAAACATAAACAATGATTAACAATAATGTGAGATACAGGTAAGTCTTTGACTATCTTATTAACATGTTGTGTTTGACTTTCTATATTGTCCCTAGTTATCTGTTTATAAAGATCCATATGTACCCTTATTCCTATTAGATTTTTCTTTAACAATCCAGGTATAGAAGAGTCTCCTCATATACAGAAACTCTTTATTATAACCCTTTTGTGCAAGACAAACCCATAAATTCTGGTCCAAGTCATTAGACATGGACAGGCTGGTTCGTTGCAAGGATGTGGTTGATCTAACTACAATATCTTTAAAAGATCTCTTTTGTTTTTTCATACAGCTATAACTTCTAGTATCTTCTAGGGTCAGTGCCTCTATAAAAATACTGAAATTATGCTGGTGTTTTAGGCTGTTCAGTAGCATTTTTCCAACCTAAAAGTCCTCCATCCATTTCGCTGTATATCCTCTGTCCATCCTTTTCCCATATGATGGGTCCACGTGGCCATGCAGTTTTGTGTAATACACTTAAGTATCAATCCTGATCCTAAAATAGGTACACCATTAACATTAGTTCTGATGACACACATTTTAGCTTTTACGCTATTCACAGTCAGTATAGTTAGAACACAGACAAGAACTTCAGGTTTAGATATATCTTGGCCCTGGCACTGTCCTGACTCCTTGGTGTCATTCATCAAGTTCTTAATCATTCCCCAGGTCATAGGAGGCTGCATCTTCTTTCTGGGTCTCCTTTCCCACTTTCCCAGGGTCAGCACAGCCATCTTTGCTGTGAAAGGCTTGGTTGAGCAGTCTGATGTATCTGAGCAGTGCCCATGGGGGGGTGGGGGGTGGGGAGGATTCATTTTCTGTAAAGACACAAGCACACCCTTGCCCCATTGTTAGTAAAGGAGCTAGAGTTCTACTCCAGAGATGTGATTCATGATCCCTCCAAAGCACCTGTGGCAAGGGCCATGGGATAGTTAGTCCCTGCCAGTGCTTGGACATTGGAGAAATTCCTTGATCATTTAGTGTAAAAAAATTTAAAGTTAGTAGAGACCTGTATAAGAAATGAGGATTCTGTACTGTTATCCCAGGTATAGGTGATTCCCGTTTTCCTTTTATTTATTTGATCTTTGAGATGTTTGTGTTGTTTCTCTATTATTGCTTGTCCTGTAGGGTTGTAAGGAATGCCAGTGGTATGTCAAATAGGGAACAAACTGTTTCAGATTCAAACCAAGCTCACCAAATGAAACTGTTTTCTTTTGGACTGTCTCATCTGGTTCCAGGAGGCAAAAACCTAGTTTTTTAATTAAATTATTTTGTTATGTATAAGGGAAAACATTAAAAGCAATATTTGTATAGAGGAAATATTAAAGGACATTTTCTAGTAGTTATAGGTAACTTTAACATTTGTCTTCATACATTTAACTCCAGACTGTGCTTAGGTGTGTAGCACAAGTCAGTGAAGTAGACTGAAAAAAAATTGTTTTTTTGGCTGTAACAGTAATTATAAGAACCATCATCTTGTACTTTTATAGACTGCAACTGCC
>NW_008358490.1:42561-54657 GCF_000622305.1 Nannospalax galili
AGTGGAAAAACTTACAAATATATATATATATATATATATATAACAGTTGAATGAAATAGAGCTAACAGAGAGGAGGAGAATTGGAAGGGACACAAAAACCTAGTAAAGTTTGTTTTATGCCAGATTCTGAATAAAAATCACCAACACCACTTAATTGAAAACAGCAAGGTAAAGTTTTACTACAGCCGACTGGGCTGTCTATATCAGGAGTAGAAGCAGCCCCGATCATCAGTCAGCCAGAATATTTATAGGATTATAGAAAGTTGAACATCAAGTGGGCCAATTAGGTTTATACAACATAACAAAATTTGAACATAGCAAACTTTGAATTTACCAATCAACTACCAGTTATTGTGCAGACCCGGGTTTGGGTAAGAGAAGTAGGTTTACAGAAGTGAGATAAGCATTTAGTCAACTGCTGGGCCTAGATTACAATACCCTGTGGCATGCGGTCAGGCCATTTCTCAGAATTCAAAGGTGCTTCTCCCTTCTAGGTATCTGTCATAAATAGGGTAAAAGGCACTTCTCCTGAAATGGCTGCTTTGGGGAAAATGGAGTAACTTAGGCTAGGTTAGTTTAGCTGAGATAGTTCATTCCCCACTCCTTTTGGAGAATAATCATATCTGATATTTTATTATCCTTTACTGATCTAGTTTGGAGGGAGTCATATTGACTCTGAATCATCATGAGTTTATTATCCAAGATTTTACAGGAAAGTTAATAGAACCATCACTACTGGTTCTGTTAGTGTGTCTAACCAGGGACCCAAAGTTTTCTAGTAGGTGCCTTGTACTTTTTAGCTCTGTAGGCTTGATTTACATAAAAACAGTATGAATACCTCCTTTTAATGGTTTTGGCATCTTTAGTCTTAGAGATAAGCTCACTAGCAGATGCAAGGAATTTTCCAGCTTTCAGTTCAGAAAGAAACTGATCATTTTTCTTTTGGAGTTTTTACTTTTAAACTGTCTAATTTTTACCTTTTATTTTATTACTTTGAAGAGGTAACCCTAAAATCTTTTTGAGATAAGAGCTCCCAAATATTTTTTAACATTTTTGGTCTTTGGGATGAAATACTTGGCTAAAAGGCCCAAGGACATTTTGACTTTTAGCCAAGAAAGAAACTGGCTACTTTTCTTTTGGGGTCTTTTTACCCTAGCTGCCTAGCCAGTTTTTATCTCCTATTCTTATCATACCACCCTCTGAAGAGGCTTACCCAAATTACCAACAGGGAATTGGGACACAGACTGTTCTGGCTTCTTCCATGCTGAACAGGAACACAGGGCGAGGCAATTGCGGTACCCCCTTCAGTGTGTCTATCTAAAAGACTCCAAATTACATAACTATTAACTATAGGGAGAAAAAGAAGATCCTTGACCAATGCCTGGGAGATATGACAGAGAAGTAAAGGCAAGAATAATTAGCATTATAAGTGTTAAGGAACCAGAAAAAAGTCACAACAGGGAAAATTTCAAATGTCCACTGGAATTTTTGATGAGAGCTTCCAAAACCATCCCTTTATTAGGTTTCTTCTCATTTTTCTTTTGTCTGCCAAGGCTGGACTCAAGAGTGATGGTCTCAGGATTTGCTTTCAGGTATTTTGATAGCTGTTGGAGTGGCTAGAATCAGGCTTCTAGACAGGGAGAGAAGATAAATTTAGCCATCATTTTAGAACAATAGTAGCTGAAGGTGGGCACTACAGTATTGGAGACCAAGAATTGAAGTCTTACACCTGAGCAGCATTTTCTTATTAAGAACAAAATCACTACTGAGAAATAATTGTTTAAATAACATTTTACCTGGACTTAAGTCTAAAGTCTGGGAAATGCAATTCGTTGAACTCTTAAAGAAATATACTGATTAATTTTTGGTTATACTTTCCTTTTGGGTGTTTAAGACCATACAGTTGACCCAAATAAGTCAGTTTACTTTTACTTTAAGTTCAGTTGAGGAGCTGGTCCTCTGTGGTCACATGGGCTTAGGAGGAATCTCTGACTCCTCAGGCCTTTTATTTTACCAGTTCCATCTACCTGAAGATAAGTCAAAAGGTCCTGCTCGACCTGGGCTTTGCTTGGAAACATGGAGGAAATGTTTCCTTTCTGTTGACCCTCTTCTTTGCAGACTGGACACTGGCTTGAGTGCCTTTGGTGGGGTCTCCATGACCTCCCTGAACAAGCGAACCAGTGACTCATCACAGCTACAGGACATATCAAGAGATTCCCATAGTCCCCTGGGACACTGTCAACCTTCCAGGGCAAGAAACAAAACTGTCTCTTAAATCCCTTTGTCCAGATTAGTATGGGCCTTTAAGTATGGTTATTGACCACTCAAGAAGGTCAGTTGCACCAGCCTGGTACCTTTAATCATTGTGTAATATATAGATAAAGCTTGAACAAAACCCAAACATTCTCAATAAACATTGACTGGAAGAGATTTACCATCACAGGTTAACTAGGCACAGCCCAGGAAAGGGGCCTTAAAACAAGAAATTTTTAAGTCTGTCTCAAATGAAGGCTTTTTTATTACAAACAGAAGCAGTCTCCTTTACTTTCCAGTTTCCCATACCCTGATTTACAGTTTTTAGAAGGTAAGGAGGCATCATATCACATACCTACAGACAGGGAGTAAACTTAATCAGAATTCAGACCAAGCTTCACCGAAACTGTTTTCTTCTAGATTGCATATATCTAGATTGCATATATTCTAGATTGCATAGCTAGGTAGATCTAGTTTTTCTTGAGTCAAATCATTCTTGTTATGGGTAAAAGAAAGTGCCAAAAGTAACATTTGCGTAATACAGAGAAACATAAAAGACATCTTTCAGTACGCATAGATAACCCAATACTTGTTTGTACCCATTTAATCCAAATCTCCAAACCAGTGTGCAGTACAATCCAGGAGTGGACTGAAAATTAACAACTCTGTATCTCCATAAACCTGTTCAAACCTTTAATAAGTTTACTTAAAATGAATTTCATTATTCCTTCTATCCTGGTAATATTTTGTTACTTTAATTTTTAAATATAAATCTTTTACTAATATAGTACCTTTGAAATTCAGGAGACCATTTGCAATTAGGGCAGCATTACATACAGCTGGCTGGGAAGAATGGCTGGCTACTCAGGTAAGGATCCAATGACCCTTCTTATCTCCCCTTTAACGAAAGAATAGAACTGTCGGCAAGCCCAGTTGTGGTGACCATTTGTAAGCAGGCACAGCTGAAATCATTAAGATGGTAGTTCTTTGACTCAGAGAGTGCTGAACACGGATTAAGATAATATAATGAGTTAACATTACTCATAAACACACTGTGCTTTCTGTTCCCAAGTAGGCCTTATAGAGAACACAAAACCATTCAGACATCTTTTCTGTGTAGTTCAGAGATTGGTCTGTCAAGAAGGCGTATAAACACAAGGTAAAGAGAAGCACCTGGTACACAGCCTCCAGCATAATCACTGAAGGAAACTGCTACAACCCTGCTCAGATGCTAGACATGAGGGATTTCACTTGAAGAAAGCACTTTCAAAACAGCAAATATTTCTGAGTTTCAGACTCAACAGGTGATGGAAAACAGAATCATGCATTTTATTTGCACTCAAAACTAACCATAGCCAGAAGTTACAATATGATTAAAACAAGCTAATGGTTAAACAGTTTTCATGGTATAAGAAAACAGATTTCATGAGTATGATTCATTTACAGCTGTCCACAGTTAACCCTTTCCCATAGTAGCACGCAGGAACTTAGAATGAGAGGTGAAAGCCCGAGAGCACAGCACATAGGGTTAGAGGACCCAGCGTGCCAAGTCTGCAGGGCTGGCGTTCTGTGACAGCAAAAACTCAGGCTCAGGGTAGTCTTTTGTTTCCAATGGGGGAAAAGGTATGCATGTGTGGGGGAACACTTAAGGAAATAAGCACAAAATCACATCACTGCCAGAGTCTAAGAAGACACACTATAGCGAACAGTTATGAGCTAATTCAGAGATAAACAAAAGCACCATTGCCATGTGGCCATCTCCAGGAGCCTGGCAGAGCTTTTCTAGGTATCAGAGACTTTTTTTCATTTAAGCCAAACTAAGATTCCTGGTTTCTGTTACTGATAGGAGTTTAGGAATAGCTAACACAAAGACAGTTCAACACAGATTTAAACATGATAGTTAAAAGGAAGGGTTGCTCCAAGGGAGAAAAGTACAGAGCCATATCTAAGTCAGTAGAGTTTCCAGGGATGAAAAGCGCCCCTCCCTGAAACAGAGCACATCTGCCTATATACAGAGCTGTGCTGCAGGAAACAAGGGACAAGACCAAAAGGACCAGGCAGGAAAACCAGTCCCAGAACTCATGTTCAGTTCCGAAGATGAGTTGACATATTAAACCTATAACCAACTGGAGTTCAATTTTCTCAAACCATTTTCAGGCCTTTAGAGGTCTGACAACAACACAAACCAGACCAAGAATGTCAAAACAAAAATACTTCCAAAGTGAGCAAACCAAAGAGATATCTTAAAACAAACACAATGAAAACAAACCCAAACCAAAAGGGATGTAACAAATAAGGTCCTTAAGCAACCAGCTCAGATACTGTTTTGGTTTTTGAGACAGGGTCTCCTTGTAACCCCAGCAGGCCTGGAACTCACTATGCTGATCAGGCTACCCTTGATCTCAGAGATCCACCTGCCTTTGCCTCATGAGCACTGGGATTAAAGGCATGCACCACCACATCTGGCTTCAGATACTGTTTTTTATAAACAACTATGAAACACTTAATAGACCTTGGGACATTGTCCAATAAATTTGACGATGTTTAGGGTACGTAAATTTATAAGGCCTTTGAATGTACTATAAATCTGCATATGTATTTTAATTATGCATGCCAAAATAAAGCAAAATAAAACCAATAATCTTGTGCACAGTAAATGAATGAAAATAATAACTGAAGTGGCCAGTTTGCTTTGATGGAAACATATGAAGACAATGATCACAGACATATATGACAGAATTATTTGAGATCTCAACATACAATTCATGACATAATTTCATTAACACTAGGTGCATCTAAAACATGACCTGAAACCAGATGTTCAACATACACTCTAATGGGGTAGCACTCTTAGACACACTCCAACCCACGACAAACACAGATACAAGACCAAAACACAGAATAAGACAAGCACAGACAAATAACATCAATCAGACTGTTGCTTAGTCTAAATTCCAGAAAAATGACTGGACTTTAGACTTTGCAGCCAGGTGGTCCAGAGGCATCCCCTCTGATACCCAACTAGGAGGAGTTTTGCTGCATCCAGCTTCCCACCTAGTATGTCTAATCAGAACCCAGAACCAGATGGCGGAAACCACTGGCTAGCCAAAACCAGATGAGAAACCAAAGCGAAAGTGGTTTCTCAAGCACGCTCTTACCTTTCTAGTGATGTGGTTGGAGAAACTGGAGGGCTAGCTGGGGAAGCAGAAGCAGCCGGGACTGATGCAGGTCCCTTCCAGGAGAGTTTCCAGAAACTGCCGGGCCCAGTTGTCCTCCAGATCTTGGTGGGACCTCCAAATGTTTTATGCCAGATTCTGAATAAAAATCACCAAAACCACTTAATTGAAAGCAGCAAGGTAAAGTTTTATTATGGCCAATCAGGCTGTCTATATCGGGAATAGAAGCATCCCCTATTATCAGTCAGCCAGAATATTTATAGGATTACAGAAAGTGGAACATCAAGTGGGCCAATCATGTTTATACAGCATAGCAAAATTTGAACATAGCAATCTTCGAATTTATCAATCAACTATTGGTTATTGTCCAGACCCAGGCTTGGGTAAGTGAAGCAGTTTTACAGAAGTGAGATAAGTGTTTAGTCAACTGCTGGCCTAGATTATAGCTAAGTGAAGCAGGTTTAGATAAGCGGTTAATCAACTGCCAGCCTAGATTACAATACCCTGTGGCATCCAGTCAGGCCATTTTTCAGAATTCAAAATTGCTTCTCCCTTCTAGGTATCTTTCATAAGTATGGTAAAAGGCACTTCTTCTGAAATGGCTGCTTTGAGCAAAATGGAGTAACTTAGGCTAGGTTAGTTTAGCTGAGATAGTTTAGCTGAGATAGTTCAAAGTTCAGGTGTTAGGAATCATACCTAGGTCCTTTGGAAGAGCAAACTATGCTCTTAACCATTGAGCCACTTCTCCAGCTGGAATTAGAGAGGAAAAATCTCCAGATGACCATAGAGCTCATAAAAAGAGTCACAGTAGGGAAGAGATAGGTAAACAGAGCCTTTATTTTTGGCCAAACCTGTTTTTTGGCTTTTTGAAGGAGGCTTGCCTGTGCTTTTACAGCTTGTAACTGTAAAAGGCAGAGGAGGTTTTCTTTTTAAGAGTATAACAAAAGCTGTAGGGGGTCCAGGCAGCTTTGAGGCTGCAGCCCCCGTGGCAGCTCTATTTTTGGGGTGGTTATAGTTGATTATCTAAGATAACATATCCAAAATAAGCATAAGGCACATGTTTTTGAATCTTTTCTGAGGAAATATAAAGTCCATATTTTGTTAAAATAGTCATTAGTTTAGTAAGCATGACTTCTAAAATTCGAATAGAAGGGTGACTAAGAGAATATCATCAATACAATGAACAAGAACAGCAGGGAATTCCTTAAGTATTGGACTAATCACTTTATGCAGAAAAAATTGGCATACAGTAGGACTATTTTTTATTTCCAGTGGTAGGACTTTCCATTGATACCTCTCCATGAGAACAGAGTGATTGTTGACAGGGATAGTGAAAGCAAAACACTCTCTATCCTCAGGTAAAGGAATATAAAAGAAACAATCTTTTATATCAATTATTATAATAGCATGTCCTGCATGCATATTTGCAGGAGAGGGAAGGCCAGGCTGTAGTTATCCCATCTTTTTCATAGTGGCATTAACTTTTCTTAAGTCTTGTAAAAATCTCCATTTTCCATGAGTTTTCTTTTGTATTACAAATATTGGTGTGTTCCAGGGACCATTAGAGGGCTCTAAATGCCCTTTATCTAATTGTTCTTGTATAAGACTCTGTAAATGAGGTAATTCATTACTGGAAATAGGCCATGGTAGGGGATGGAAAGAATGGAGTGAGGAAATAGTTCTTCCTATCCCCAAGAAGGGGGTGTCCTTTTTGTGGGCCAACGTGATGGCCAGTCCTCATGTCTAATAATTGATTGAGCAGTCCCTGTATCTAACAGACCCTTTATAGCAATTCTATGTACTATTAGGGTCATTGTAGGCTTAAGGTCAGGTGTTATAGGGCAAGTACATAATGCCCAAGGAGGGGGTTTACTCCCACGGAGGCTGTTGACCCTCTTGGTTGCGGGGCTGAGGGCTGCCCCATCTCTAGTTTAAAGTTTTGTTATTTTTGTTTAAGTTAGAATGGCAATCTCTAGCCCAATGGAAATCTTTTTGACATTAGGGCATTTTTTATTTGATTTGGGTCTTGAGCCTGATGATGGGGGATCAGGTACAGGCTTGCAATCTATGAGAGGGCATTGTCTCACAAAGTGACCCATTTTTCCACATTTAAAACATGGATCATTCATTTGGGCAGTGAAAGCTTCTGCTAATGCAGTTGTCATTAAGCCAGCCTGTGCTGAAACCATGCCTGAGTAGCCATCACCCAGGAAGACAAATCCTGACTTTTTACTAGAGCAATGCTGCTTTACATTTTTGAGTTGAGCCATCATAAGTAAGTTGTTTTATTAAAATCTGGGTGGCATCTACATGAGGAACCTTAGCCTCTACCGTTCGCTGGAAATGGGCTAAGAAATCAGCCCATTGCTCCTGTGGCTTGTGTTTGAGATCAGTTAAGCTAGTTGGGGCCATTTCAACATCATGTGTAAATCCGTAGGCTCTTAAGGCAGAGAGGCATACTTGATTAAAATACTGAGCCTCAGCATCAGCATATTGATGCCCTTAAGCTTGTCAGTTGTCATATCAACATTAGCTTGAGCATTTCTTGCTGTCTGTTTAGTATATTTATCATAGTATTTAGACTTAAAATGGAGCCATTGTCCTGGGGACAGAGCAGCCTGGGTGAGGTGTTTAAAGTCCCAAGCAGTGACTAATTTATGGCTAAGCTGATCAAAGATGCCCATGGTAAAAGGACCATGCATACCATTTTCCATCACCGCCTTGCACATTGCTTTCAGCATTTCAAAGCCAAAAGGACTATGCATTCTAAGTTCAGGGTTGTCAGCTGCCACAGGGCCAGGTGGAACATGAACTGGAAAGAACTGAGAGGAAGGATGTGGCAAGGGAGCTGAAGGTTCTCTAGAGAAAGTGTCTCCTGCGAGCAGATTTTGAAACATGGGAAGGAGAGATTCAGGGTCAGAAGCAGAGGGCAAGGTATAAGAAACATTTGCCATGGGGGATGCCAAGGGAGGAGAAGGAGAAGTGGGGAGAGATCCCAAAGTGTGTGTGTGGGGGGGGTGAATCTTCTTTTCTAATAGAATTAGAGGAGGGTGGTTGCATTCCAAGAGGCTGTGCCACAGCAGGAGGGAGTGCTAGCAGCTTCACATCAAGCAAGAGGAGGTGCTGGTGGCTGCATAGCAGCCTGAGAAGGTTCCGGCTGTTGGGCTGTTGTGGAGGGAGGCCTGGCAGTGGGAGGGAACAGGGGCATAGGTGGTTGGGCCGCAGAGGGAGAGGGCTCCTCTTCTATTTGGAGACACTGGCAAAAAGCAGACCAGAGAGGGAAATAGAAGACAGGAACAGTCTTGTTCTGCCTTTGATAATTATGTACATTGTCTCCTACTCTTTTCAAAGATTCTAAGTCAATAGTTCCCGTAGCAGGAAACCAAGGATTACATTCTATAGTAATATCTAAAAAGGCCTTAATCTGAGTTTCTGTACACTTAATTCCTCTAGGCTTTAGCATGCATTTAAGACTAGGTTGGAAGTGAGACCAGTCTGGAGTAAGAGAATTATCCATATTTATGATTGCCCCTTACCTATGAACTAGCGTGACAAGGGGATCTGATCAGCTGAAGAAGGGAGGATTGCTTGTCTGCAGTGAAGCGGAGGTCCGAGAGGGTCCCTGTTTGGGTGCCAGTTGTCGGGACTCGGGTGTGCTTTGCTCAGTGGGGGACCTACTGGCTTCCGGGCAGAGAGACTTGATCGGCAACAGAGTCTTGGACCCTGGAACCTGTGTCTTTTCAACAAGCCATTTTATTAAAATTCAGGTGGTTTTATACATCCCAAGGAACTAGCAGTCATGTGGGATATGGAAGTCACATACAAAGATTTAGGGTACAAGGAAACAGGACATTTAGTCTGTTAGTTGGTGCCAGAAGTATTCTTAAACCTTTACTCAAGGTTATCAATGCCCATCCAGTAATTTATTGGCCACAATGTTTTCTTTCTTAGAGTTAAAAGCATGGTAAACTTTTAGCTTTTAGCTCAGGAGTAAAGCTTTAACCTGGCCTAATTTCTTAGCTAAGGATATCTATTTGTTCAGGACAAGGAGATGAGCTAAGGGTTGTTGACCAAGACACTTTCCCACAGAGCAGGGAGCCTGCACTTATAACCAGGCCTCTCTCTCCTGCCAGTCTGGCAGTATTCTGCAAGACAGGGATTATCAGAGCTACTGTTTTCAGCACCCCTCCCTTTAGCAGAGAATGCAGCCTGGACTTAAAAGTTTTAGGCTCATCTCACCCTAGGGCCTGGCATCCTGGTTTCCTACACAATTTCATTTTCAGCCACATACCCATTGGTGGTTGTTTCTCTGGAGAACTCTAACACAGTTGATTTCTTCCAGTTTTTGTAGGCCCCCACTGAGGCTCCCCACCAAGCATATTCTGATCCTGCAAGATGTTTACCCCTCAAGTCCCAATTCAGGGTTCCTATTTTCAGCCTCTCTCTGGTGGGGTCTCATTTCCCAGAAAACAGCCCTGTTAGGTTCTACAAAGTCAAACCCATAGCTCTCCAAGGTATGTTAGTGGTCCAGGGACGAACTCTTGCCTTTTACTCCCCCATCAGGGATAGCTGCATGCTCTTGATGGCAGACTTCTTCAGACACAGCTGGGCACAGGATCTATGTCACACAAATGTTGGGGATGCAGTGGCAAGTCTGCCAAAGAAATGATCATTCTGACAGATGAGAAGTCCGTGGGAGGGTACCCACTTGCCCCAAACTTGGAGAATTCCACAATATTGTCCTTTTGTAATTTCTATCACCATCAGATGCAACGTTGAGACAGGTTTCTCATGTGATACTCATAGGAGATAAGTAAGAATGCTTTACAGTGTGTCGTTTAAGAGCACATTTGTACTTCATTCTGTAGGAAGGAATCTGCATGAGCATATTAAAAGCTTGTTCTAACTTAACCTTCAATCTAGATGTCCTCTAAACTGTGGCTCAGGAGGAATGCAAGACTCAGAGGCCTTGATGTATGCGAACTCTCCCCTCTACACAGAAATGAGGGAAATGGCTGACTAACCAGCCAGAGGACAAGATTAAACTCTGTCAGCTAGACAGCACTGGTTTCCTATCTCTGTGTAATCTGTTGGCTAAAGACAAGATAGAAGACAGATTTTTAGGATGCTAACTCACTGTCTTTTCAGGATGTGGGCCCTCTGAATAAAGCACTGTTTTGTGATTCAATTTCTGCTTGTTGGCTTTTACAGCAGGTAGTATAGACGAAATTCTGGTTCCAACAGCCTTATGGAAAAGGTCACAATGTATATACTGTGGAACTCATTTCTCTGGCCTATAGCAAAGGAGCTGGTTTAGCTTGGTGGCTAAAACTTGTTTTAGAGGTAGGCAGATCTATCTCAATCACCCTTGTGCAACAGGCAGGGCATTGTAAAACTGGAAAAAATAGCACCTTCAATACAGCCTGGTTGGGTTGTAAATAAATGAGAAAACATGTTCAAAGCTCTGGGCCCACAATAGGTACAACACATGGAACAGCTATTGAATCAAAACTATATCAGGAAGGCTCAGGGTTAAGAACACTGGCTGTTCTTGCAGAAGACCTGGGTCAGAAGAATCTGAGCACCCACATAGCAGCTAATAACTGTGTGTAACACCAGAGGATCCGCAGCCCTCCACACACACCTTGCATGACCCAGATGCATTTACATAAATGCAGGCAAAGCAGTACACGCAAACACATTTTAAAAAATCTCAAAATGTTTTGAGGCTGGAGAGATGGCTCAGTGGTTAAGAGCACTGATTGCTCTTGCAGAGAACCCAGGTTCAATTCCCAGCACCCACATGAGGGCTAACAGATGTCTGTAACTCTAGTTCCAGGGGATCTGACACCTTTTTCTGACCTCAGCAGGGATTACATGACACGGGCACACTTACGCACATGCAGGCAACACACTCATACACATTAAAAATAAAATAAATATATAAATTAAAAACAGAGCCAGGTGTGGTGGTGCATGCCTTTAATCCCAGCACTCAGGAGGCAGAGCTAGGAGAATCTCTATGAGTTCAAGGCCAGCCTGGTCTACATAGCGAGTTCCAGGTCAGCTGGGAATACAGGGAGACCCATTCTGAAAAAGACCAAAAAAAAGAAAAAGAAAAAATAAAATAAAAGAAAAAGCGACGACCCTCCCTAACTCCAGTTCCAGGGGGATTCTCTGGCCTCTGCAGGGCATTCCATACACGTAGGCAGAACACTCATATACATAAAATAAAACTTAATTTAAAAAATGAAAGAATAAGGCGACTCTTGCATTGCCCTTCGTTGGGAAGAAGCAGGAGGACATCTGAACGATTTTCCAAGTACATGTGGAGTAACCCAGTGGAAAGCTTGGCTTTGTACTGCCTCCTCCACTCTTGAGCAGGGTAGGTCCAACTCCAATGTCAATCAGCCAACAGCTTTCCGCAGGGAGGTGGGACTTCCTTCTGCAGTGCGCACTCGCGCCTGGAAGCCCCGCCCCAGAATTGCGCTGAATGCGGCCGCCGTGAGAACAAGGCTCCGCAGGCCGCTGGAGAGTCGGTGAGTGCGGAACCCCATGCTGGAGCCCTCAGCCCCATGCCTGGCCTCAGGGCTCCCCATGCCGGGCTCAGTGATCCCCATGCCTGGCCTCAGTGATCCCCATGCCTGGCCTCAGGGCTCCCCATGCC
>NW_008358490.1:55508-104939 GCF_000622305.1 Nannospalax galili
TCCACAATATTTTTTTTTTTCTTATCTAAAGAGGGCCAACATGGTCCACTTCCAGCCAAATGAGCTGTGCATAAAAAAAAACAAAAAAAAATTTGAGGTGGGTCTCCTGTAGGCCAGGCTAGCCTCAAACTAGCTGTGTAGCCAGGACTGGCCTTGAATTCCTAATCTTTCCACCTCTACCTCCTGAGGGGTGAGATTACAGATGTATCCCACACATGCGGTTTTATGCAATGTGGGTTGTTCTGTGTGTTTGCATGTGTGTGTGTGTGTGCCTGTGTGTGTCTGTGTGAAACCTGTGAGTTTCTGAGATGGCTCAGCAGCTACTCTTCCAGAGGACCAGGTTCAGTTCCCAGCATCCACCTAGGGGTTAACAACCATCTGTAACTCCAGTTCCAGGGGGTTCTGACGCCCTCTTCTGGCCTCCACAGACACTGCAAGACAGTGGTGCACTTACATGCAAGCAAAACACTCATGCATATAGAAATTAATTAATTAAATTTGTTAAAAAATGTAATTTGAAAGCCGGGCAAGGTGGTACACGCCTGTAATCCCACACTCAAGAGGCAGAGGCAGGCAGATCTGAGTTCAAGGCCAGCCTGGTCTACATAATGAGTTCCAGGCCAAGACCAGCTGGGGCTACAAGGAGACCCTGACTCAAAAAGACAAAAAGAAATTAATTTGAAAGCTGGATGGGTTTTAACCCATTTGGCCAAGGCCAGAATGATGAAAATGGTATGTGCCTTAAGAGGGAGGAGGGCTCTGCATTTCTAACAAAGCACACTCTGTTCTCCAAATACACAATAGAAAAACACCTCAGATTTCGTAGTCCACCCTCAGTGGCATATTTAGGGCAACCACCACTCTCCCCATCATGTCTGCTCATGATTTCAATTATTTGTGTACTACATAACAATGAGGTATTATAATACCCCTCTCCTTTATAAGGATCGGAACACAGGCATTCTGAGAGGGATAAGCAGTATTATTCCAGGTTGCACGTGAATGAAGTGTGGGATCTGGACTCCAAAGTGGGTGTAGGCCATGCATCTGTGCTCCCCCATTGCTGTGCTCCCTCCGTTCCAAGCCACCTGTTCTGGGGCGTGTTTCTTCTTCCCACTGGGAGCATCTTCTCCATCTGAACAGCCAGTCTTCAGTGTCTAGCGCATTGTAGGTTCCTTGGAAAGTATGTGTTGCCTTAGAACCTGTGCTTCTCAGTCACTGACCTAAAGGAACATTATCTCTTTTCAGCAACCATGAAGCTGAAGGAAACAAAATCAAGGCCAAAGCCAGCAAGCCACAGAAAATTTCAGACAAAGGGCATCAGAGTTGTGGGAAAATGGAAGCAGGTGAAGATCGACCCAAATATATTTGCAGATGGGCAGATGGATGACTTAGTGTGCTTTGAGGAACTGACAGACTACCGGTTAGTCTCCCCAGCTGAGAATCCTTCTAGTCTCTCCTCAAAGGAGAAGCCCAAGAAGAGAAAGGCTCCAGCTGTTTCAGAAGAGGAGGAGGAAGGAGAGTCTAGCCCTCCAAAGAAGATCAAGTTGAAGAAACGTAAAGATGCAGTGCTGGTTGCTGAAGGAAGTACTGGCCAGAATGAATTTGAAGTCAAAGATTCTGAGCCAGAGACTCAGGGAGATGCTGTCATTCATTCTGATCAAAAGATAGGAGAAATGGTACCAGAAAGCCTCATGCAGACTGTTCCAAAAAAGAAGAAAAACAAAGGGAAAAAAAGATTAGACCCTTCCCAGAGCACTGCTCCTAAGGTGCCCAAAAAAGCCAAGACGTGGATGCCTGAAGTACAAGACCAGAAGGCAGACGTGTCAGCCTGGAAGGACCTGTTCGTGCCCAAGGCCGTTCTCCGAGCACTCAGCTTTCTAGGCTTCTCTGCACCCACCCCAATCCAAGCTCTGACCCTGGCTCCTGCCATCCGTGACAAACTGGACATCCTTGGAGCTGCCGAGACAGGTAAGTGCTGTGCTGTCCAGATCGCGAGAACTTCTAGAGTCCTGTAGCTGCTCACGGGCTGGAGAACTGGGAGAGGGGACTGCTGAACACGACCGCAAAAGCTGTAGTGAATGGAGATGTGGTGGAGTCATCCAGCTCTGGTTGAAGTCTGCCCCTTCCTGATGTTGGTGCCCTTGCTTTACATCTGGGTCTTGTAGGCCCCATTATAAATTAAGATGGCAGCACTACTTAGCTCTTGCATCGCTGTTCTTTATCAGCTTGAGATCATGCTTGTGGAGTTCGAGTTTACTGAGAGTTTTCAAAAATCAGAAATGGATGTTAGATTTTTTTCAAATGTTTTTCCTGCATTTATTTATGTATGTGAATTTTTGGGTGGGGGGCAGGGTCTCACTATGTAGCCCTGACTGACCTGGAACTCTATGTAGACCAGGCTAGTCTCAGTCTCACAAGAGATTCACCTGCCTCTGCCTCCTGAGTGCTGGAATTAAAGGTGTGCAACACTGCGCTGGGCCTGGTATGTGGATTTTTGGTTTTGGGTCACTTCAAAGTCATTGAGACCAATGTTGCTCTAAATTCCAAAACCAGACAAGATTATAAGAAAAGTATAGACCAATATTCCAATAGTATATCCAAACATGACAAAATTTTAATAGCCCAAATACAACAACACATGGTGATCAAGGTCACTTTATCTCAGGAATGTTCAGTTTCATTTCTCACTGTAGAGCTTAGTAACTGAATCATGGCATTTTTTTCTATAAAAAAATTTTTCAGCTTTTTAGTTGAAAAGACTTTGCAGCCTCTCTTTGGCATGTCTGAATGACTTGCTAGGGTCACCCTAGTCATACAGCAGGCCGTTATTAAGTAAGAGAAGGGTTACTTGAACAAAGTGGGGACATAGAGTCTAACTGAGATCACCACCAAGTGACCAACAGGTGAGTAGCATGGACAATGTGAATACACTGGACAGAAGGAAGAGTCATGTCTTGCGTAGATGGAGCCAGACTGTGTGATTTCTTCACTTTACTTGGCATTCCAAGTAAAGAATTGTCTGTTTAACATCTTTGGATCATAGTTGACCACGGATAAGTGAAACTATGCAAAGTAAAATGGCAATTAAAGAGAAACTGCTGCACTTTAAATTCTCAGCTTGTGGCGTCCTATTTCTTTTGACCACCTGGATAATGTGAATCTGGGCTCCACATACATTCAGAGGTCAGTTTGAAAATACTCGTGCATAGACAAAAGTGCTCTACTGAAGTTTTCCAAAGAAAGGAAGATTTCTCTTATTCCTTCCTTTGTTGAAGAAGAAGGTCTTAGCAAAGCATAGATTCCCTCCAATGTGCAGTTCCCACACAGCAATAAAACAAAAACTTGCTGTTCATTTCTTCATGGTTTCACTGTTTGGATGCTTGGTGACCTCAGGTCTTAGTGCCAGCCTGCTGTACTTCTCCTTGTGTTATCCTAAATGCACAGCTGCCATGGTCTGGAAGGAAGAACCAATGTATAGTGGAGCTTTGGGTTGGTTGGGATGGCACTTGGCTATATCAACAACCCTTAGTTCTATACAAAGCAAAGAACTCCCTCTGTTGATTCATACTGTGTTTTGTTTTGCTTCAAAGGAAGTGGGAAAACTCTTGCCTTTGCCATCCCAATGATTCATGCAGTCTTGCAGTGGCATAAGAGGAAGGTATTGCCCATCCCGAGTAAGACTGGAGTGCCACCAGGGGAGACCAGAACTGAAGCTGAAGCTGATCCTGGATTACCACACAAGGGCGGAACTGAGTCTGGAGTGTTGCCTGAGGAGGCCAGAATTGAGAAGGAAGCCCTGCCTAGTCAGGCTGGTGCCTCTGTTTCAGAGCTGGCACTGCCCTTCTGTGATGATGCTGGTGAAGGGCCTTCTTCCTTGATGGAGGCAAAGCTTGCCTCCAAGAGGAATGAGGATGAAGAGAAGTTTGAAGAAGAGCAGACCGAGAAGTTAAAACAGTTGTATGACCAAATCGCTGCCAATAAATTACACCCACGGCGTCCTCTGCTGGGACTGGTTCTGACTCCTACTCGAGAGCTGGCTGTCCAGGTCAAACAACATATTGATGCTGTGGCCAGGTTTACAGGTGAGTTTTAGTTTCACTTAAGCATTTTCTAAGCAAATCCCTAAATACTGGGTAATAAAGATGAAAGCTGTCCTCAGGGGGTGCTTTCTCATCTGCCAGAAAATTAAGTCCTATAGAAGTTGGTTGACATTTTTTCAGTTCTCTCAAGGGAGGCTAAATATCTATAGCCATTCTAGATACATGAGAGTTAGTTTATTGGCTATAATTCCTGAGAACAGAGGATTGCAGCTTTACTTTTTAATCAAAGTTGTTTTTGTTTATTTTTTGTCTTTTTGAGATAGGGCCTCCTTGTAGCCCCAGCTGTCCTGGAATTCGCTATGTAGACCAGGCCGGCCTTGAACTCACAGAGATCCTCCTGCCTCTGCCTCCCAAGTGCTGGGATTAAAGGCGTGCGACACCACGCCTGGCTTAATCAAAGTCTTAACCAATGATAATGGTTCTGCCCTGGTTACATGTTGTCTGAATGCTTTTGTGTTAGTGACAAAATGGAATAAAGTTAGTTGTGACAGCTTATTTGATCTACAAGGCCAGTTATATTGGCAAGTGACTTTTTCAGAAAATAATCTTGCAGGCACTGCTGTAACTAAAAGCTTAATTTTATGTTCCTTTTGGGAACGGCTTGCATAGTGAAGCTTTAAATTTTATATTAAGTAAAGCCATATTTCATGATCCAAGTACCTTATAAGTGCAAGGTACTCTTCAGGATTAGGAAAAGTCCTCAACTAGAGAGAAAGCACTGGGCTCTAGAAAAGCTTCATATTAACTCTAATTGAGGGAAATGGGAAGGACTTCCAAAAGGTGTTTGATAGGTAAAGTAGGTGGTGGATGAATCGGGTTGATCAGGAGAAAGCACCAGGACACAGATATAACTCCAACGGAATAGACTTTATTGGCAAGGGAACACATGGGACAGATTTCCTTCCTGGTAGGGAAAATGTCTGCCCTGGGTTGTGAGCTGGGGTCTTTTATAGGGAGAGGCTTCTGGGGAGTGCAGAAGGCAGGAAGATATATTTTTTAAAGGTTGGGGTGGGGAGCAGGACTGTTAAAACCTGCCCCCTTTAGAGATTAACTCCAACGGAATAGACTTTATTGGCAAGGGAACACATGGGACAGATTTCCTTCCTGGTAGGGAAAATGTCTGCCCTGGGTTGTGAGCTGGGGTCTTTTATAGGGAGAGGCTTCTGGGGAGTGCAGAAGGCAGGAAGATATATTTTTTAAAGGTTGGGGTGGGGAGCAGGACTGTTAAAACCTGCCCCCTTTAGAGATCAAAGGGGAAGCCTGCTGTGTTGGTCAAACTATGGAGAAAATTCTGCTTTTGACTTCAGAGACCAAGGTGCTTTTCTCAGGAGCTTGCGGAACCCTGAGACCCTCTTGGTGAGGGGGCGGGGCTATCCGAACCCTAACAGTGTTAAGCTATGAAATGTTCTCAGCATCATGGTACACCCACTGCTCAAGTTTCAGAGCTGTGGAGGTGACCACAGCCCCTGTGGTCAGAAGGAAGAGAGTAGAGAGAAATGCTGACAGTGTAGACAGGGCCCTGACCACAGACTATTTGGTAAGCCCTCTAGGAGTCAGGCCAGGACAGCTCTTTGAGCATTCCCTCGAGTGCAGAGATCCGGTTGTCATACGCTAATCTAGGGGAACTAGATTATATCAGACTGAATAACAGCGTCCATTATGTTTTCTGTTCTCGAGGAATTAAAACGGCAATTTTGGTTGGTGGAATGTCCACACAGAAACAACAGAGGATGCTGAACCGACACCCCGAGATTGTGATCGCCACTCCTGGTCGGCTCTGGGAGCTAGTTAAAGAAAAACATCCTCATTTGAGAGATCTTCGGCAGCTCAGGTGAGAGGTGGCAGTTCTCTCTTACTCTCTCTGAAGTGAGCCTGAGGTGAGGGAATGGCATGTGCAGTGCCTTTTCCCTGCCAGAGAATACCACAGCCATCCCGGCCGACCCTGGAAAGTTAAGTGTGCATGGGCGAAGTTAACTGGTGCCCTAGTGGTGATGGTAGGTGGGTGCATGTGTGTGACTGGGGTGGGGCCAGGATACACTATAGAGGTTTCTCTCTCTGTGGTTGCACTGACTTGTTGTGGTCATGTCTGGATCCTCAGGTGCCTGGTGGTGGATGAGGCTGACCGGATGGTTGAGAAAGGCCACTTTGCTGAGCTCTCTCAGCTGCTAGAAATACTAAATGACCCCCAGTACAATCCAAAGCGACAGACCCTTGTTTTTTCTGCCACACTGACGCTAGTACACCAAGCTCCTGCTCGAATCCTTCATAAGAAGCACATGAAGAAAATGGACAAAACTGCCAAACTTGACCTTCTCATGCAAAAGATCGGCCTGAAGGGCAAACCAAAAGTCATCGATCTCACAAGGAATGAGGGTACAGTGGAGACACTGACAGAGACCAAGATCCATTGTGAGACAGAGGAGAAAGACTTATATCTGTACTACTTCCTGATGCAGTATCCCGGCCGCAGCCTTGTGTTTGCTAACAGCATCTCCTGCATAAAACGCCTCTCTGGGCTCCTCAAGGTCCTGGATATCATGCCACTGACCCTGCATGCCTGCATGCACCAGAAACAGAGGCTCCGAAACCTGGAGCAGTTTGCCCGTCTGGAAGAGTAAGTCAAGCCTGTCTCCAGAGGCCTGGCCTTGAGCCATGAGCCACTGCATCAAGGGGGCCAGGATGATGGGAGGCAGGACCGTACATTGTGTAGTAGGGGCCTTAGCAGTAGACGTCCTTCTCCCTCCTCTTCCCCTCCCTCCTCCCTCTCTCCCTTCTACTCTCTGTATTTGGCAAGGTCACTAATTTATTATATTTAGTTGCTTTTATTTAATGTTCTGTATTAACTTACAGTAATGAGTCAGATGACGGTGTCTGTTGTTGAATCTTAGACAACAGATAACCTGCTAGAGATTCATTCACTTCCCTAACATCCCTGAGAAGCAGCAGAATGAATTCTGAGTAAGAGTACACAGCCAGGAGCCAGAATCGCTGAGGTCAAACCCTGACTCCTTCACTTTCTACCTGGTCAACTTATTTCACTGCTCTGCCTCGTTTTCTCATACCTGGTTCACTAGCAGACCCTACCTGATGGGGCTGTTATAAAATGAAGTGATTGAGAATTCTTGCATAGAAAGGCTGGGAATGGTCTCTGCGACGTCACGTTTGCTCATTTGCCTGTGCAGCTGCTACCACTTAATCACCGCCGTTCTCATTTTCTGAACGACACAATGAGGTCTGGGAAAGCTTATCAGCTTACTCAAGGTTTTGCTCCATGGAAATGACAGGGCTGGGCTCAGAAGAGCCTGTCATACCCCAGAGCCCATCCACAGCTTCTCGTACTGTTTGTCTAGCTGCCTTTGGACTAACTGATACTCAGGGAGCAGGGTGGCAGATTGTCTGCCTGGGGAACGGCAAGGCAGTCTATTGGACTGGAAGGGGATGAGTGGGAAGATACTAGGAGATAAAGGTCGCCAACCCAGAATATGTGTGGCTTCATTTAATTCACTAACAGAAAATTGCATATTGCTTGAAGCTGGTGAGACCCAGGTTAGTTAGGTTCTTGATGCCACCCCTGAATGGGTTGTGCGTACCATGGGTCTCGGCCTCAGCTCACTAATTTATAAAGGGAGATGATGGTATTATTATTGGTGAGTGGTGAGTGATCAGAAGGTGGTAAGTTTGACTAATAATGGCTGTTGGTTATAATTATGAATGTGTTTTCTGTTTCCATCACAGCTGTGTTCTCTTGGCAACGGATGTGGCAGCTCGGGGTCTAGATATTCCTAAAGTTCAACATGTTATCCATTACCAGGTATGGGTAGTTAGAGGCCTCTTCCTGCAGTGAATGGGGAAGTGTTAGAGCAGAGATTGAGGCAGAGAGGTGTGACATTTCTAAGTCACATTACAGTTATTCCTGAATTAAGAAACAGTCTGACGGACTCTTGGCATTCATCTTAAGGCCAAGCAAGAGTGGACCCAAGCTGCTGAGCACCTGCTCCTTCAGCTGTGTCACGGAACTCTGCTCTTGAGCCAGGCTTCACTCATTCTTTTATCAAAACAGTATCTCCAGTATGAATTGGGAAAGTAGAAGCTAGGACCCACTCTTACCAGAAAATCTTGCCTTTTGGTCCCTGGATCTATAGTATCACACATATAATTACAAACAGACCTCTCCATTTTTATCATTGGGAAAAACAGGCTGCTTCCAGTGCTTTAATATGTAAATCATATGTATGCACCCATACTCTATTCTACACTATCTGAGGGAGTAGGTCATATGCCCAGGTCACAAGAGAAGCAGATGGCTCAATGATCTTGTTTACATTATAAATAGTAACTTTTTTATTTTACAAGGTTAGGTCAAAGTTATTAGTCCAGATTATGTCCATGTTGTAAAAGTCATTACTATAGAGAGGGAGTGGTTGTTCCTCAGGTCCCCTGTAACATGCCCCCTGGTGCCCACCACTACTTTTGGAACATTTATTGAGATTCAGACTCAGAAAACCCTTGTCTGCTACCAAGTAGCCCTTCTCCCAAGCTACTTGATAGCATCGGTTAAAGTCTTAGTTTTTTCCATGAAATGGGTATTAAGTCAAGCATGTATCTTAGCCTATTTTCAGTTAATATAACAATACCTGAGACTGATAATCTATGAAGAGGTTTTGTCTGTTGGTTCTGGAGACTGAAAAGTCCAAGGACATGTCCCAGGCATCTGTTCAGCTTCTGTTGGGAGCCTTAAGATGGAAGGGCAGGAGTTGTAAGTACAGAGACAGACGTGAGGGAGATGAGCTTCATGTGACATCATGGTTGAGCGAGAATGCACCCGTTCATCTTTTCAAGCAACTCCACCTCCATACCCAAACTCCTCCCACTAGGCCCTGCCTCATCTACTTCGCTTGCTGCACTGAAGAATCAAGCTTCAGCCTGAGTTTAGTGAAGACAAAGTACATATTAAATGCTTGTTCTGGTGTAGAGAAGTACAGGAGTGGGGTACTTAGGGCTTCCCTTGGTTTAAGTCCTAGCTGTGTGGCCTTGAACTAATTATTTGGCCCCTCTGTTCCTTGAGCACTCTCATTTTGCTAAATGGCAGTGTAGTGGTTGGGTTCTTTCTAAGGCAGAGTATGAGAGGGACTTGAGAAGCGCTTAGTATGTTAGCGGATGTTGATAATAGTAGCATCCATGTAAGCACTAGTAAGCATCAGTGTGTTGTAGCTGGGAGCATGGGCCGCAGAGCCAACTGCCAGGGTTTGAACACCAGTCAGAGGTCCAGATAGCAGCATCTGTTCCGGTGTTACTTCTGAACTACAAGTAATAATGCCACCTGTCAGAGAACTGAGTAGCTGGTGAAGTACCTGGCCCAGTGTAAGTACTGAATGCGTGGTATCTATTAGGACATGTTTGTTGTTTTTCCCCTTTATTTTGCTTTTAAAAATCTTTGGCAAGCTGGGCTTGGTGGCACACACCTTTAGTCCCAGCACTCAGGAGGTGGAAGCAGGTAGATCTCTGTGAGATCAAGGCCAGCCTGTTCTACATAGCAAGTTCCAGGTCAGTTAGGCCTGTATAGTGAGACCCTGTCTCAAGCTTCTTCCCCCCCCCCCCCAAAAAAAACCCCACTAACAACAAAAAGACTGAGTTCTTGTGGAGATAATGTCTTTCTAACTTAAGGTCTAAAAAGAATATAATTGAGGGGCTGGAGAGATGACTCAGCAGTTAAGAGCATTGTTTACTTTGCAGAGGACCTGGGTTCAGTTCCCAGCATCCACAAGGCAGCTAACAACCGTCTGTCTGTAACTCCAGTTCCAGGGGATCTGATGCCCTCTTCTGGTCTCCATGAGAGCTTCATGCACACAATGCACTTACATACATGCAGACAAAACACGCATGCACATAAAATACAAATAAACAGATATCTTTGGGGGCACTAATTTCAGGTTAGCAAATCTGTTTAGAGAAGGGATCGAGTCAGTTATAGGAGATACCATGACCCAATATAGTCTCAGCTCCTAAGATACATGCCAGCTAGGAGAGGAGGTAAAGGTGAGGTGTGACCACTGCCATAGCTTAAGGCAGGAAGTATGAGAAAGTTATCATATGTAATGTAGTGCATTCTAAAGGATGCTGGGCATTCAGGGATGGAGAGGAATCGTCCATGCAGAGGGAGATAATGAAGGACAAACATGTAGAAATAGTCATGTGTGGGGTCACTCGGCCTGGAACAGAAGAGGGTGGGTGGCATTGGGAGAGGAGGAGGTGAGCAGTTGCTGAGGCCAGCAGGGTATGTTGGGAGCAGGTGGCTGAAGGCCTAGAATGTCAACAGTGAGGAGCTGTATTGTTCTGCAAGGAGAAGAATGGCAGACACATCTCATTTCTAGAACTGTGGTTAACAGTTCATAGTGGTGCCAACAGTGTTGTCTTGGAAAAGATACTGAGCTACTGAGCCCAGTGAAGAAGGCTGCTGTGCTTGATTAGTGGTGGGTGCCACAGGGGTGGTGGGTGCCATGGGGGTGGTAGGTGCCACAGGGGCGGGGAGGCAGCAGTGCTGACACCCATGTCATGCTCTTTTTAAAAAAAAATAATTTTTGATATTTTAAGTGTATTGAGTATGTTGCCTGCATGTGTGTAAGTACACCCATGTCATGCATTGCCCATGGAGATTGGAAGAGGGTATCAGATCCCCGGGAACTGGAGTTACAGTTGTTAGCCACCATGTGGGTACTGGGAACCGATCCCAGGTCCTCTGTAAGAGCAGCAGTGCACTTGGCTGCTGAGCCTTGTCTCCAGCCTCAGGCCATGCTCTTTGTGGGTAACACATCTGCTATAGATTGGACTAGAGGTGGTGTCGCCCTGGTTTAGCATGGGTTAGCATGGTCTCTGGAGCTGGATGCTTCAGTTTGAAACCTGGCTCCCACATTTGGGTGATCTAGGGGAAGTTAGTGACCTCTCTCCATTTTAGTTTCCTGGTCTGTGATATGTGGATAATCACGAAGTATTTTATATGACTGAGAGGAATAAATATGATAGTACACGCAATGTGTATGTAATTGTCTGGCCTAATGCAGCCCCTCAGTAAACGTTAGTTAATGAATGCTGTCATCAGTCACCCACCCATGCAGACTTTGTGAAGAACCTGTGGAGTTTCAAAGCTGAGTCTCAAGTCAGTGTTGCTGGTGGGAGGGGAGGGGGAGTGGGGAGGGCTAGAGGAAAAGCAGATGGCTAGATTGATGATGAAGAGCTGAGTCAGTGTGGAAGGCACAGGAAGGTGCACATTGAATGGACTGTCCACCTAGGAACAGGGTCAGTGTGGTTCAGGAAGAAAGACTAGGTTGTCCAGGTTGCTGGAGAGGTTTCTGCCTGGAAGGGATGTAGCCCTAGGGGGAAGAGTAGTTTTTGGCAATGTCTGTGTGCTGATTCTAGTTCCTGCTTTGGCAGGTACCCCGCACCTCAGAGATTTATATCCATCGAAGTGGTCGAACTGCCCGTGCTACTAGCGAAGGCCTCAGCTTGATGCTCATTGGACCTGAAGATGTAATCAACTTTAAGAAGATTTACAAAACTCTCAAGAAAGATGAGGACATCCCACTGTTTCCGGTTCAGTCCAAGTACATGGATGTCGTCAAGGTAAAAATGAAAGTTAAACTCAGTGTACTGCTCCCTCACAGAGCACCTTCCTCTGTGGAACTGAGGAATGGTCCTGCCGATAGCTTAATGGGGCATTTGTAGAAAAGCTCGGGAGCGCCAGACCCAGGAGAAGGGAGAGAAGGGTACTGACCAAAGAGGTGTGTTTCTCCCTCATCCACTTTGTTATCTGGTCCTGAGGTATGATGGAACCACGGGGGCTGGTAGGCATACGGTTATGAGGTGGCGAGAAGAGCTTTCATCCCACAGCAGAGATGAGGGAGAGAGAGGAGAAGATGATGGAGCTTTGGGAATTGAGGGAGCAAAAAATGAGTCAGTTCAAGGACCAGTGGCCACTCTGTCACGAAAGGAGTGCTAGCTGTGGGGATTTGTGGGAGATGACAGGAGATGGTAGAGGATTCTACTAAGGAGCCTGTGAGCCACCCTCCTTTCCATGGTTCCATAATCTCTCCCATGTAGAGGTAGGGGCGGGTATAATTGACCTCAGCTCATGAGAAGGAGAGTTATGGAAGCTAGATGTGACACCTGCGGAATGAGTTTACTCTGGACCACTTGTAGGTTGGCATTTAGCCTGGGACGGTCTTAAAAGGGGTGTAAAAACTTCCCCCTGGGCTTTTATGAGGAACAAATGGGGTTTCAGTAGGGTTTGAGCTGTATCTCACTGGTCACTGATCTCAAGAACATTTTAAAAACATCTTCAGTGGGACTTCGCTTGCCAGAAGGCCTGAACCCTCCTCTGTCAGTGAGTCTTTCCTGTTACTGTCCCCCAGGAGCGGATCCGTTTGGCTCGGCAGATTGAGAAAGCTGAGTATCGGAACTTCCAGGCTTGTCTGCACAACTCTTGGATTGAGCAGGCGGCGGCTGCCCTCGAGATTGAGCTAGAAGAAGACATGTACAAAGGTAGACCCCTGGGCGGCCTGGCAAGTGAGGCTGCATTCAGCGGTGGTTTTCCCGGCCATGTGTGCCTTGTTGGAACTGTCCTTACTGTTGGTCCTGATGGAAACTGCAAGGTGCCCTGTTCTTGGCTCATGGCTCCTTATTTCAGACCAGCCAGATGCCCCAAGGCCTTTATTCCTTGTCGTGCCTGTCTGGAGCCTTCAGCTGACGCTGTCTCATGGACAGGCCATGACGTCAATGGCTGGGAGCCAGTTCTGTGTTTAATCAGCCCATTCTCTTGACTGACTGTGACTAGCCTCTCTGCTCTACCTCATCTATAAGGCAGAGGCAATAAACTACCTATCTCTTGGGGTTATGAAGGTTGAGGTAAAAAATCTAAACTGGGTACAGTGCCTGGCAAACAGAAAGTACATGGTACTTTTAGGTCAGTTTTTATCGTTACTGCTGCACCTGCTTTCCAAGGCAACAAAGCACGTTTGTGCCTCACTTGAACTTCTCTAGCTTCTTGGCATGAACTGTGTAGGAATTATTAACCTTTTACATGTGGGCTACAGGCTCACAGAGGAGGAATCTGTGTAGAGAAACAGGCACAATCTGAGCCTCCTCTGTATGTGGACCAGAAGTGAAGGAAGGGTTCGAGGGCAAGACTGCACGGCCCTGCTTAGGAGAGCTGACACCCACACCTGGAACTTAGGGCAGCAAAATTCTGGCCTGTGTTCCTTCCTCATCACCAGCAACACAGTTCAGCTGAGGTGTTGGTTTCTCGGTAGAGACTTGCTGAGCAGCATGGAAGGCAGGAGTCACAGCAGCAGCTTACAGGGAGCTTGTCCTTGTGGCTCAGGCCTGGGGCTCATGTAGAGACATGGAGGCTCTGCTTTCCTTCCTGAGGTCAGGCTTGGGTAGGAACTTAGTTGTGCCCATCTCTGTGTAGTCAACAGCATCAGGCTGCAGAGAACTAACTGTTCACTTTTACCAGAGGGGTTTGTGGTTGTCAATCCCTGATGGGCAGCAAATGGCTGTAGTCCAGCAAGAACACAGACCTTCAGTCAGGAGGTGTGGGTTCTGATATCTGATATTCTGTGAGTCATGTGATTCCTCTAAGTCTGAACTGCCTTATCTGTAAATTGAAGCTAGTTCCTGTCTGTTGGTTTGGTAAGGGATAAAGGAAAGTGAGCCTCCCTATCCCTCCTAAACAGAAGTTAGCCATTTGTGGCTCTGGCCTGTCAGGCCACCACTAGCTTGTATCAGCAGTCTAAGGAAGCAAAGTGTGTCTTCGTGTCATGGTAACATGACCGGTCTTGTTTCTGTGTCTCGAGGAGGAAAAGCTGACCAGCAAGAGGAGCGTCGGCGACAAAAGCAGATGAAGGTGCTGAAGAGGGAGCTGCGCCAGCTGCTCGCCCAGCCATTATTCCAAGAGAACCTGAAGACCAAGTACCCCACACAGTCTGGCAGGCTGCCCCTGCCAATGGTGGCCCCGAGGAATGGCGAGTCTGCACTGAGCTGCCTGTCCAAACAGAAAAGGAAGAAGAAGAAGCCAAAAGAACATCAGGAACCGGCACAGCCAAGTACAAGTTCGGGTTAGCTGCCCTTGGTCCCAGAATGGAGGCGGCTCAGTGCCTGCCCTCAGATGTCTGCGAAAACCTCCCCACCCTGCTGCTTCACGCCACCATCCACCTAGGAGAATTTCCCACTCTGCCACCCCATAGCAAGAAAGAACTCCTGCAGACTTGTGTTGTGGAGTAAGAATTCTCCCTAGCTGCTACATCTCTTTTGTCCACTACATGCTGGCTTCTTGTGTGTTCACCTTGACTTCCTGAATTAAAAAGTGGTGGGAACTGGAATATTATTCTGATACTTAAAGCTGGGGGGCCAAGGAGGGTGTTGCAGTTTGCTTTATCATTAACTTAGAAATCCTCTGGGTCAACACAGTGCCAGTTCCTTGATGGAGGGAATAGTGGCGTAGGCTTCTGGCCACGAGTCACTACCGAGGAGGGTGTTGCAGTTTGCTTTATCATTAACTTAGAAAGCAGTTCCTTGATGGAGGGAATAGTGGCGTAGGCTTCTGGCCACGAGTCACTATCACAGCACTGCTGGGTCTTCAGTACGTGTCCCTGCCCCTCCCCACAGCAGCACAATGCCAGCTTCTTGCTGTGGCATACTGTTGCTGGCTGCTCTCTTATCTCAGCCACCCTGGAAGGTGGTCAGAGACAAGCGTGCTGTCCTTGACCCTCCCTCAGCTCACAGCTAAGTCACAAATCTGCTGGGTAAGGAGGGAGAAAGGCCCTCTGGACACGGCTCAAGCTCCTGCCCATGATTCCTTTTATTGCAGCCTTTTTGCAAGATAGGCTTTTCTCTCAGACTGAATTGCCTTTTCATCCATCCTGGAGCACTGCTGTCTGTCCTCTAGGAGGGACAGTGCTCTTGGATGCATACCTCAGTGTCCTGTGTTACCCTCCTTGTAGTACTGGTCACACTGTTCTGGTTGGAACTTGGTGTAAATGCACACTGCAGAATGGGTGAGTCTGGCTACCACAACTTAGGAGGACAGGTTTCTGCACAGCTTAGCCTGGACTTTGAGATGGATGTCCACTGGCACAATTCAGATGCTTGACTTGAGGGGTTCTATGGGTTTGAATAGAGTACACTGGTAGACAGAAATACCCCACGATCTAAGGGACCCAGTCTCCCTCAGCACACAGCAAGGTTGGGAGGACAAGTTAGCTTTGTGGATTCTGGTGTCATTATTGACCAAGTGCCAGGTATTAAGACATCCCCCGCCGCCCTCCCCCAAGGCACCTGAGGTTGAGCCCAGGACCTCACATGCTTGGTAAGCACTCAGTCACTGGGTTATATCCCCTAGCCCTTTGTGACTTCAATTTTTTTTTTTTTTTAATTGTATGACGATGCAGAGTTTGGGTAGAGACCTACACACGCACGGAGATCAGTTGATTCTCTCCTTCCACCTTTGTATGGGTTCCGGGGATCCAGCTCAGGTTAGGCTTGCGTGGCAAGCACTTGTACCACTGAGCCATCTCACTGGTCCTTTTCATTTTGAAAGGGAGTTGTGTATGTGGGCCTTAAACCTGGGATCCTCCTGCCTCAGCATCTTGAGTAGCTAGGATTATAGGTCTGTACCACCAGTCCCATCTGTTAGTTTTATTGATTTAAATTCTCACTTGGTCATCCTTGAGGTTAAGATGTATCCTAATGTCCTTCTTTTGTAGCTGAGGAGGCAAACACTGAGTGGTTAAGATTCTAGTCAGTGTTACCCAGCAGCCACGTGTGGTATCTCAGGAGGACATCTTCCTTCTGGATAAGCTCTGTTCTGGTCTCCTGGAAGTACCCTTTCCCCAACCCCACTGTCTATAGCTGACCTGGACGAGAGAGTAAAAAACCAGAAGAAAACACCCAGTGTGAGAGGCCAGTTCAACTGACAGGTGTCAGAGGATGGCAGGGGGGTCTCTCCATTTCCAAATGCTGCTATCAGATGTCAAATTGATAAGCAGGTTCAAGGGCTCTCAGTAGCACCTGAGTCCTGGGCAGCCTGAGGCAACAGTATCCTAGATGAACACATCCCAGGAGAAGGAGCCAGTCCCCTAAAGCCCAAATGTGTTCCCCTCATGTGGTAAGGCTCTGGGGAAGTCTATGGGCAGAGAGCTTCCTGGATCTGGTACTAAATGAGGAACATCCCAGACAGGCATTAATGGCCTTGTGGGAAGGTGGCGGAGGTCTTGGTTACATGCCAAGTACCCAACATTTAGAAGCCAGGCTGGAAGTTATTCTTAGAGATTTTTTAATGCTAAGACAGTGTTTTCATTTTGCTCAGAGAAGTTGAAGGGCAGGGCCCTGGGCACTCGGTGAACCCCAGCCCCCTACCCTCTACCTCTAGGCTGGCAGTGTGTTTGGCTCTTGGAATTGTGTCATGGTTCCTGAGGCTCACACTTTTGGGGAAGTCAGTCACTTCTGAGGTGGCATGCTGCTCCACCTGGCAGCCCTCTGCTTCCAAAAGGCAGAGGTGAAGTGGCTTGGCCAAGGTCACACAGCTGATATATGAACTTGGGCAGTCTGGCTCTAGCCTTATTTCATTAGTGTTAGGAACCCAGGCCAAGCAAGTACACTGCTCTTTCTGTTGCTACCCCCACTGAGTATTTCCTCTGGGAAGAAAGTAATACACGTGCATTTGCAAAGATGAGCCCTCAAAGCATCTGTTTGGTCTAGAACGAGGTGGCTCTCGTGGTATAGGAATCATTCAGGAAATAGCTGTGCTGGCATGGTTGCTGTAGACTAGCCAGCTAATTGCTAGGGATAACCAGGTTTTAACAAGTTCCCAAGTCCTATTTCCCTGTCCCTAAACCCATCACAACCCTGTGGAGCAGCCCAGGCCATCCTCCAGGCATCCAGTGTTCATACATTTCAGTTTGGAAGTAAACTAGTCTGACAGAAGATGAGTCATGGAAATGGGTGTCCCCCACTCTTCTAGGGTACTTGTCATAGAGCCAAACACTCCTCCCCAGAGCGGAGTAGAACACTGAACAGAGATGAGGGTCAGGTTTATATTCCTGTGCAAAAGTGATAGAATCACTGAGCTTGAGCCCTTGGATCTAGCTGGCCAAAAGCAGTGTGGGAAACTGGGGCCTTGGTTCCCATACTGCTTTGACATCTCTGCTGTTGGCCTTCATCAAACAAAAGAATGATACAAAGCTGACACTTGTAAGACTTTGAAGCCTGCTATGCAGTCCTTGTGCAGACTGTCAGCAAACTTGCACAGCAGCACCAACAGATTCTAAGAAATCCCTGCAGAAAGAAACCCAGGAGGAGGAGCCTCCCTCTAGGGACGAAGTGGCTAGCAGGAGCCTCAGCCCTACTAGAGGCTGGTTTGCCCACTATGTGTCCTCTTGCCTGTCAGCTCAGAGTGGACTCCTGAAAATCTTGGGGCAAGGTAAGAAGGCTACTTACGAGGGCACGTGCAGGTGGAGAGGCTGCTGGCAGCACTGGCTGGCACTTTCCATCTGCAAAGCTCCCTACCGCCAATTCTGTGGCCTATCTCTCTTCTTTCCCACTAACTGCCCATGAAGCTTGGGCTGGGGGAAACCAAAGACAGCTTTGCAAAATATCTGCTCAGTAGGTTCATGCTGCACACAGCCCTAGCCAGGTGACTACCTAGATTCTCCTTCTAGAATTCACTGGGAATGATGGGCAGCTGCAGCCCCTGGTCCCAGACATGAACGCACTGACTCACTAAGTTTGTGTCAAGCCTCATCCAGGTGAGGCTGACAGCAGAACCCTGAAAGACCTGAGTTCCGGCTCGGAGAGGCAGAGGGACCCCACAACCTGAGCTTCATGTTGAAGGCTAAAATCCTCTTCTGAACTTTACCATAAAAGTCTCTCCATTAAGTGAGGGGCATGGGAAGGCACACCCACCAAGATTGGAACTACACACAAGCCTCACATTCAGGAGCCGCCTACCATTATCTGCCCAATGTAATTGGACTGGATTCTTTTTTTGTGGGTCTGCTGAGTCACCTGAATCATGATAGCTGATCCTGAGCTTTTCCTCCCTACAGAGCGCTACCACCCCTGTTGAGGAAAAATCCTGTGTCCCCATTTTCACACAATAGCATGTCAACACTGTCAGGAACATCTTCCAGATAAATAGATAGGTCCGATGAGGATCTCGCAGGAGACTGGACTACAGAGCCAGGGGTCCTGGCTTTCTAGAAGGTCCAGAGTTAGCAGGCATTAGACCCTCTGTCAAAATAAATACTAAAATTCCTACCAAGTCATCACAGTCCATAATGAATAGAGGTCTCTTCCAATGGCTTTACCCACAAGGCTGTATGTTTTCTACCTGTAGTCTGTCGCTTAAAAAACTGCAAAGACGGAATGTTCCATTCAGAAGGTAGTCCGTTAGATGACAGGTTCTATGGCATGGCCTAAAATTAATCAGTGTTTATCAGCTGCATAAAGGATGTTGTAGTGGGACGTTTTATAGAGCAGGTAAACGGAAGGGATGGCAGCCTCAGGGAACACGTGGTGGTTCAGAGCTGTGTCCATCTCGTCCACGTATTCCACCTGCAGGGCAATGTTCAGGGCCTGGGACAGGGCTGTAATCTGGATGTGGTCACACTCCATGGCCATGGGCTCCACTTCCTGCAAAGGCAAAATGAAAAAGAAGCTAGCTTAGAAGGAGACTGGGTAGAGAACGTCAGAATTCAGCCTGCTTCCCAGGGTCATGGTCACATGTTGCTGGGAAGGGATCACGTATTCCACCTGCAGGGCAATGTTCAGGGCCTGGGACAGGGCTGTAATCTGGATGTGGTCACACTCCATGGCCATGGGCTCCACTTCCTGCAAAGGCAAAATGAAAAAGAAGCTAGCTTAGAAGGAGACTGGGTAGAGAACGTCAGAATTCAGCCTGCTTCCCAGGGTCATGGTCACATGTTGCTGGGAAGGGATCTTTGTAAGCAGGTGTGGAGCAGAATTCAGCCTGCTTCCCAGGGTCATGGTCACATGTTGCTGGGAAGGGATCTTTGTAAGCACGTGTGGAGCAGGGATTGATACCCTCCATGTCACAGAGTAAGCAATGTAGCGATCACTGGGATTTCATAAAATGAGTCAGAGTCATGCTTATTTCAGAACCCTGGAGGAATCTGCAAAGTGGGAAGGAATCTTTCAGGTTAGCATGAAAGACAGAATTAAAAGGACCTTGGCATCAAAGGATTCTAGGTTCAAGTATTTGCAAAGGCCAGGACCTGTGGTGAGTCCTAATGCAGAGGAGACAGACAGGGATGGTGATGGGCCAACAGGCATAGCCCACAGAGGCAGTCACTCTTCTGCCTGCTGACTCTTGCCACCTGTTAGGGCCCAGTATCTCCTGAAACTTTATAAAGAGAAATCCAGATATCTATATGAGAACTGCCACGTTTTTTACATGTTGGCCACTCCTTCAGATAAATACATCCTAAACAAAAGCCCATTTCAGGCCACTTGTGACTAGAGGCCACGCTGAAATGTATCAACAGACCAGTTCAAAATCTTGTTGTTCCAGGGAAGGCAAGTGGCTTGTTGTAAGCCTCAGTGCTCAGGCAGCTCAAGTTGGATATGTCTGGAGTTTACCAACAGAGACAACTGGCACTGCAAGAGTGGACCTGACCCCTTTGTCCTCTGGGCAGAAACAGTGGTGCTGAAGTGGATAGTAGACAGACAAGCAGAGCCCAAGGCTGGGGGCCACATCCCCAAGGCCAAGATCCCAAGGACCTACATGAGTGCAGAAGTCTTTGATGTCCATCTCCTCATCAATGAAGTGTTGGAAGAAGTCGGCTCGGTTCTTGATGAAGGCTGATGTAAGCAGGCGCAAGAACTGCACAATTTGGTCCGAGGAGCTCTGGTCGTTAAACACCTTCAGCAGACTGGACACTGAGCCATCCTTCTCTACCAGCTCCACCACGCTGTAGAACTACAGGCCACCACCATTAGAGCAGACCCAACAAAACCTGCCCCTTCCAGGACCCCCTCAGAGCTCATTCTGAGATTGCAACGGGAGTTAGTGCCTAAGCCCAGAGGCATATCTAGAGGGCTAGCATTGGGTCCCCCACCATTATACATTCACAGTAGCAGGAGCTGAGAGTCCTCCAAACCTGGGTGTTCTGACCCACAAGCAGGAAATGACCTGTCCTGCTCCAGCCTCAGGCAAGGGGAATAGGGCAGAGCTGCAGAGCTGTGGGCAGCGAACTCCAGGGGTGCCTGCTCCTATCTGGTCCTGAGCGAAGTTGGCTCTGAACTCACCGCATTAAAGAAGTTCCGGAACTTGTGCTCCTCAAAGCCAGCAGCCAGAAGATCATTTGGGGTCTGTAGTACATGTTCTTTAAACCTGGAGGGGAGAGGGAAGGCAAGTGGCTTGTTGTAAGCCTCAGTGCTCAGGCAGCTCAAGTTGGATATGTCTGGAGTTTACCAACAGAGATAACTGGCACTGCAAGAGTAGACCTGACCCCTTTGTCCTCTGGGCAGAAACAGTGGTGCTGACGTGGATAGTAGACAGACAAGCAGAGCCCAAGGCTGGGGGCCACATCCCCAAGGCCAAGATCCCAAGGACCTACATGAGTGCAGAAGTCTTTGATGTCCATCTCCTCATCAATGAAGTGTTGGAAGAAGTCGGCTCGGTTCTTGATGAAGGCTGATGTAAGCAGGCGCAAGAACTGCACAATTTGGTCCGAGGAGCTCTGGTCGTTAAACACCTTCAGCAGACTGGACACTGAGCCATCCTTCTCTACCAGCTCCACCACGCTGTAGAACTACAGGCCACCACCATTAGAGCAGACCCAACAAAACCTGCCCCTTCCAGGACCCCCTCAGAGCTCATTCTGAGATTGCAACGGGAGTTAGTGCCTAAGCCCAGAGGCATATCTAGAGGGCTAGCATTGGGTCCCCCACCATTATACATTCACAGTAGCAGGAGCTGAGAGTCCTCCAAACCTGGGTGTTCTGACCCACAAGCAGGAAATGACCTGTCCTGCTCCAGCCTCAGGCAAGGGGAATAGGGCAGAGCTGCAGAGCTGTGGGCAGCGAACTCCAGGGGTGCCTGCTCCTATCTGGTCCTGAGCGAAGTTGGCTCTGAACTCACCGCATTAAAGAAGTTCCGGAACTTGTGCTCCTCAAAGCCAGCAGCCAGAAGATCATTTGGGGTCTGTAGTACATGTTCTTTAAACCTGGAGGGGAGGAGACCCGACGGTCACCTGATGGTCACAGGGGAGATAAAGAGTGCTGCTATGACAGGCAGCTGTCCAGCCCATACCAGCCTCACTAACAGAAGCACCTTGTGACATTTTAAAGTACTTCTACATATGTCCCTTGCTGACCCTCTGCCTCTCCCACTATGAATGGCTCAACTTCTCAGATGAGAAAACAGAGGGCATCCATCACCACACACTTCCACCTTTCCAGGGCCTCCACCCTGTCCCTGTGGTCCTGCCTCTCACTGTCTGCCCTGGTCACAACGACCTTCCCTTTCCGCCCTCCTCACAGGGACCTCAGCAGGGCTAGTACACTTCTCCCACTCACTTCCTGGTCTCTGCCCTTGGCACCCTACTCCTCACAGGGACGAGTGCTCCTCATCTCAAGTCCAGGTACACACTGCCTGCTCAGCCACGGCCAATCTGTTTGCACCTCACCTGGGCAGCGCCTGTGTGGCCTCTGTGATGCCCCTTTGTGGGGGATGCCCCTCTTTGGGGGATACCAATTTGTAACCACTCCTGAACTAATGAACTGCCATGTTTTCAAGAATTTTGCCAGCCAGGAGTTAATAGCCCTTACAAAACCCCAAATGGTACAAACCTACAAAGAAATAAAGTATACCTAAAATCAAGGCTAGGGACTGAAGAGATGGCTCAGTGGTTAAGAGTATTGGTTGCTCTTGCAGAGGACCTGGGTTCAGATCCCAGCACCCACATGGCAGCTAACAACCATCTGTAACTCGAGTTCCAGGGGATCTGACACCTTCTTCTGACCTCCTGGAGCACTGCATGACACAGGTGCACTTACATACATGTAAGCAACATACTCATAAAGGCAAAATAAAAATAATATATAACATATATTAAAAAAATAAGGTTAACACTCACAGCTCAGTGTTGCCTATTTATTTAGTACTTGTTGTGATGGTTGGGAACCATCACATATGCGAGACAGAAACACTATGGGTCATGGGTTTCCATCTTCCCATTCTCTGCTCAGATGGCTCAAGTGAGTAGCTGGAAATTGGTCACAACAGGAATGTTCCTACCACAGAAATCAGCTTGGCCATAAATCAGGCCTCCCTGTCCCTGCCCCCCACCCTACCCACTGTTAAACACTAGCCAGCACCAGCCACCCCTCAAGATTTACCAGAGGGCCTTACTCTATCTTCTGCCCTCATTCCAAGACCTCCTGATGCACAGCCCCTTCCTGCCATCTGTCCTAGTGTCCTCATGGATATGGTGAGGAACCCCAAGCTGGCCCTTGGCTCTAGATCTGTTGAGCTTCAGAGATAGATGCAGATCTGAGTACCCTGCTGTGTGAGAAGGGCCAGGTGCGTGGGTGGGTGGCACGTACACACTATGGCCACGCTCAGTTCTCTGGCCATGGCCTGTCTGCTGATGGGGGTCAGATGACAAGACAGACCTGAGGATCTGGGAGCCCAAAGGCCTCACAGAGGGAAAATAAAGCACTAAGACCTAGCCACGTAATCTCGGAAGCTAAGCAGGGTCAGGCCTGGTCAGCACCTAGAAGGGAGAAGCTGTGTAGGAAGGCCTGGGGCCTCTCTTCCACTGCCCTCAGGGGTGTGGGGGTGGTGGCAGCAGTGGGGGTATGGAAGGGAACAGAGCCCCTAAAACATTAGGTGGGTGTTTTCTGCCCAAGGGCTCCCTAGTTGATCCCACATGAGTGATGTGTCAAGCTGAGGCACAGAGGTTGAGGGGAGGAACACTGTGCAGTTTCCAGGGGCAGCTCCCCACCCATCAAATCCCTCTGTGACTTTGAACCCAGCTGTACTCCCCTTCTGTGTGATGAGGGTAATGATCAGGTAGAGTACGGGACTTTCTATGGTTGCTGTTATTCCTAGGCAGGGATTTAGTGGCTAGTCCTGCCTAGTGCCTCCAATTCAGGAGACCACAGAGCTGGCCTGCAGCTCCATCCTGTACCTGTCTGTAGCTGTGACAGGGACAAGCCCTGGGCCAGGGGTAGGAGCTTCAGGAGGCAGCTGCAGTCCTCTAGGCTGCTGAGGGCCCTCACCTTTCACAACTGGCTTTGTGCTTGATCTGTATAAGGCTATGATGTGCTTAGCTCCCTCCCTACTCTCCTGCCCCCACTGTCTCATCCCTCTCTGTGAACTGTAGAGTCCCGCAATCTTCAAAGGATTTGGTGAAGGCTCAGCTCTATCACCAGAGCCATGTACTACACAAACTTGGGGAAGGAGTCCGAATCATTGTCTCATCCCACTTTCATTCCCCATAAAACTTTGAGAGATGAGTGACATACAAGGCCAGCTGAGTGGGGACACATACCCAGCCCAGGATTTGTTCCCCCAGAGGCAGAGGAAGGAGGAAGGGAAGGGCAGGCAGTTCTGGCTCAGAGGAAAGACCCAATGGGTCAGGCTGGCCCCCACAAGGCATGCCTCAAAGAGTGTTGCTCAGGCTTGTGGCAGCCCCGAGGGATAACAGGTACCTCTAGGTACATGGAAGAGGGTGAGTAATGACATTGAGGACAGACAGGGAACGGAACGCACTCAGGGCTCTAAGCGCTTCTGTGAGTTGGTTGCTTATTGCCCGTGACAACTCTAGGGCCAATGTTCAACTTGAGGAGAAGGCTACAGATGATACAGGAAACTTCCGAGTTGCTATGGATATCTGGGTCATGAGTGGGGCCAGCCTGGGTTCAAGCCCAGAGTTAGGCAGCAAGTCAGGCGGGAACAAGCTGTCCTGTGCTAGGATGGTCTTTGTGCCTGACTCAGCTGGCAGTGAGGAGCTAGAGAGGGAAGGGTCTACCTGGACAGCCTTGTTTGAGGATTTCCAGGACTCCTAGAACGTGGGGTGGAGATCATGGATATCTGGGTCATGAGTGGGACCAGCCTGGGTTCAAGCCCAGAGTTAGGCAGCAGGTCAGATGGGAACAAGCTGTCCTGTGCTAGGATGGTCTTTGTGCCTGACTCAGCTGGCAGTGAGGAGCTAGAGAGGGAAGGGTCTACCTGGACAGCCTTGTTTGAGGATTTCCAGGACTCCTAGAACGTGGGGTGGAGATCAAGCCTGGAAGCAACTCCTTCCCAGAGTGTGTGTAGTGCATGGCTCTGATGAGAACCAGGCCTTCACCAAATTTGCTAAGGTTTGTATGACACCAAAGTTCAGAACCAGCTGGGTCTCTAAGCTGCTTTTTCCTCAAATATGGTCAGAAGTCCAGAAGCATAGATATCATGAGGAGCGATATGGACCCCCAGTCCTTCCCAGACCTGCTAACCAAGAACCTGAGTCCCACCAAGACACCAGGTCTGTACACAGTGTGAGGAGCTCTGAAGCCAGCCCACAAAAAGGCCTAGCACAGGTCACCATGCAGAGCAGCATTTCATTAACATATGAACCAGCCTAGCCAGCACTGGGTTACATTCACTCAAGACCAAGGTCAGGGGCCAGCATGAAGGCTCTGTGGGTAAAAGTGCTTGCCACCTATGCCTGACAGCCTGAGTTCAAGCCCGGAACCCACAGTGGAAGAAGAGAACCGAGTCCTGAAAGTTGTCTTCTGAACTTTGTATACACACACACACACATACATACACACATGGACAAAACAAACAACAATAACAAAAGACCAAGGTCAGCAGGAACAAGTTTCTTTTTTCTTTGTTGTGTTTTGCTTCCTGTTCCTGAGACAAGGTCTCTCTATAGCCCCAGGTAGCTATGAGAACCAGGCTGGCTTCCAACTTACAGATACCCACCCTGCCTGCTTCTGAGTACTGGGATTAAAGGAGTGTGCCACCAACCCTGCCACTACACCCAGGGTCTTCTGGCCTCTACACCTACCTGTATGTTCTTTTGTTTGTTTCCTTTTTTTTGCAGTGACTATCAAGTACCCACCTGTGTTGGTAAGCCAAACCTGTTGGCAAAGTTGAGAACTGGGAGATGTCAGGCAGGTTACTGACGTCCTCCTTGGCCTCTGGGTCTGCTCATAACTCTACCACAGGAGGCAGTTGGGCTTCCAGACATCCTCTGCCTCTGTCAGACAGCCTCAGCTCCCCAACTACAGGAGGTCCAGCACAGAGGAGCAGGGGAACCCCCATGAGTATTTCCGGCCCCACTCACTTGAGGATCTCTCTGCTCTTGCCCAGCAAAGACTCCAGGTAGGAATAGCCCAAGGCCCTGTAGAAGCAGTTCCCATCCCCTTTGGTCTTTCGGATTGCTGTGAATCTTTTGCTGAGTTCCTGAGGGGAGAGGAGGCCATGTGGATGTTAGAGTAGCAGCAGCAGTCCCAGTTGTATAGGTCGGCTGGTGGCCTGGTGGCCTGTAGCTCCCTCCCTCAATCCACTCCCCACTTTCATCCATTCTACAGATACAAGAATATACTGTTGTGACTTGGGTGTCAGGCACTGAGGACCTCGAAAGGAGGCACCAGGCAACCTGAAGTCAGGGGAGATGACACACAATTCAATGATGGCATCTGAGGATAGGGACATGGGCTGGGGGGCCCTGGGTGGGGCAGAGATATCCACATCAAACTCTAGCAGTCAGGGAAGGCTTCCTGGAGAAAGGGCATTGAGAAAAACAGCAGTTCACCACCGAGTGAGCTATGTGGCAAGATGGCTGGTGGGAGCCGACAGTGTGGGGATATGTGGTAGGGAGGTTACAGAGTCTGAGAGTGAGCTTCTTAGCACTGAGCAGCCTGGACAGTCCTCCAAATGTTTCAGCCAAGAAATACCATGCCACCCAGTACAGTGGCCCTTCTCCAAGATGCCAGCAGCCATTTGAAGGGCCCCGGAGTCCCCTGTCCACCTCAGGGGGTAGCAGTCAGGGTTTTCCAAGATCAACACGGTTTTCAGGAGAACAGGAAGCCCTAGCGACAAGAAGGCATGGAGCTGGCTGGACTCTCTGAAGCAGGCTGGTAGGGAACAGTGCTTCTTGATCTCCACTCCAGAAAAGCTCAGGGAACATGAGCCAGCATGCCCTCCGCTCTCACTCCTCATCCTGCAAGTGTTCCCTGTGGCCGCATGTCGGTCTAGAATACCAACAGCACCTCCAAGCTGTTGACTGCTCGCCCAACCCCAGGAGGGATCTCTCAGAATGTCATGGCCTAGCAGGGTGTTGTGTCTATGGGGACCTTGGAGTAGTATTTGGAAGACTGACCGACATTGTCAGCACAGAGCAAGCTTGTTCTGCCACGTACAGCCTAGAAAAGTGACCCCTACAGCCCTATAGTGATCCCTGTCCTGAGAGGTTCCCAAGTATAGCAGCAGTGATGAAGGCAGCTTCTGAGATCAGACCATGAGGCTTCAGACCCTGTTTGCTCAGCTGTGAAATGGGGCTGATAGAAGTACTTGCCACATAATTGTACTGAAGTCTTAGCAAGAAAATCAATCACTTAGAATAGTGCTTAGCTTTTAGAAGATGTAGGGAACCAGACATGGTGGCACACACCTTTGGTCCCAGCACTCTAGAGGCAGAGGCAGGCAGATCTCTGTGAGATGGAGGCCAGCCTGGTCTACATAGAGTGTTCCAGGCCTACCAGGGCTACAGGGAGGTCTTGTCTCAAAAATAACATAAAATATAAAATTAAATTAAATATAAAATAATAAAATAAAATTAATAAAATAAAATAAAAAGATGTAGGCGTTTCCCACAAGGAAAGGATTTCTTCCTAAGAAAAACACCAAACGTGGGAATACTGTTTCCCTTTCTCCAGGAACCTGGCCCAGGCTCCTTCTTCAAAAGGGCACCCCATTCTTTACTCTCAACTCCACCCCCTTCATTTTGGCTCTTCTTCTCTCTACCCTCTGCCCCACCTGGATTTTCCTCTGGTAAATCCTGTTTTCAGGATGATTCCGAAGAATGGATAGAATGTCACATTTTTCTGATATTAGGTTGAAAGATGTTTCACTCTGAAAGAGAAAAATGAAACACTGAGATGATTTCAAAAGCACCTGGTGGGGCTCACCAAGTTGATGCCCTCTGAAGGACCAGTGGCACAATCCAGAAAACATCACCTTCCCTCAGAAGGGATGTGTGAGCACGTGACCAGCATTCCCAGTGCCTGCTGAACTGTTCTGGTCCCAGAGCAGGGTCAGTCAGGACCAGCACCATCATGAAAAGTATCCTGGTTAAAGGACACTCACCTTGTAACTCAACAGATTCATTTAGAACCATGACAACACTTCAGCCCTACTAAGTCTCTATGCTGGCATGCCCTCCCACCTCATTCACTCGTTCACTCACTCATTCATTCCTTCTTTTACTCATCCCCCACCTCCTGAGCATGCATCCTGTGCCAAGCTCAGTGTCACATACTGGAAATAGGTTTTTCCCATTCTACGTCCCCTATACTCCAGCAGGCTCAAAGTCTACACACACAAACAATAATGGCACAGGGTGATAAGGTTGGCCATGAAGCTGTTTTAGCTGGGTTTAGATGGGTTAGGGGCCAAGGAAGGGTTAGAGATCAGAGTTTCCACAAGAGACAGAACAAAGAGAACATTTTCAAATACCACCATCTACAGTGATGTCATGTCTGAGAATAAGCCTCCAGGAACCATGGTCTCCAGACCTGGGAGGAACTCGGCAAGTGGACAAGCAGGGGACAGGGCAGAGGGAGCTCGGGGGCTCAGGAGCTGCAGCCACCTCTTTCTCAGCTAGCTGTACTTTCTTGCTAGGCCTGGGGTGGGGGGATTCATGGGTTGGGGCTCAGACAATAGGCTAAGCACTCTGCCCCTAGCCACCCTGGACCAGCCTTCTCTATATCATGAAATAAAGAGTGCTATTTGAGCCATTTAAAACATTTCCAGTTTAAAATGAGGGCCCTGGGGCTTAAGAAATGGCTCAGTGGATGAAGTGCTTGCCTTGCAAGTGTGAGAAGCAGGGTTCAGATCCCTATAATCCACATAAAAGCCAGGCTGGTGGCCTGTAAACCCAGCACTGAGGAGGTGGATACAGGGGATCCCCCGGACTAGCTATCTAGATTAGCCAAATCAGAGGTTCAGTGAGAGACCCTGCCTCAGTGATAAAATTGGAGAGTAGAGTAGGAAGATACTCTGCCTCCCCATCCCCCACACACATATGCACTGCATGTTGGTACACACACACACACACACGCATGTACACCACAGATACACACACACACACACACACACACACACACACACACACATAAAAAATAATGAAAGGCTCTGGCTGCTGAACCAGCCAGCCTGTAACCTTACATGGCCTCCCTGATGCTGGGAAGCTGGTCTGACTGGCAGCTCCAGCCATCTGTCTAATTCTCCAGGACCCATCCTAAGTCCAGCAGTAGAGGAAGACTGTGTGTTAAATGAACAAAGCCACTTCCAGGAAGTCTCCATGACTGGCCCCCATACTGGGCAGGTACAGGGCTTGGCCTGGAACTCAGACTTTTCCTTTCTGCCTCTCTAGTGGCCCCAAGGATGCCCTCCCCCAGGTTCTGGGGTCAGAGGAAAACCTAAAAATTGAGAAGCAGAATTTGTTGCCCCAAAGAACTAGAGGAAGTATTTCTAAAACAGGAACTTGAGCATGGAGACACATGGAGTAAGGAGATGGGATGCTAGGTGTCACGTCTAGAAGTTTCTGTTCTGTACTCATGCTTCTTTGCAGAGCAAGTCTGCCTCAGGCCCCTTCCCTGTCCCCTTCTGTCCTGACACCACAGTGGTCAGCAGCCATTCCATGCTGCTCCCCCACTGACAGAAACGAGGAACATGGCAGGAAATCACCTGGCTTAAGTCATGACCATCTTCTCTCCCAGTCATTTTCCTAGCCTCCCTTGCAGCTCTGGGCAGCCATGTGATCGGAGCTGGCCAACCAGACGCATGAAAAGTCTGGGAAAGCTTTGGTGTGGGATAAAAAGAACAGAGATGCTGATGCAATGTCTTCTTTGCAGCAGCCATACTGTGACCAAAAGGCTGAAAGCCAGCATATGGGAGATGGCTTGATTATTTGCTGCTGCCCTAAGTCCAAGATGTGTGAAATAGTGAGAGGTGCCATCACTGTGCACCTACTATGTGCCAAGCTTTGAGAGAGAGTCACACAGATCCCCATCATCTCATTCTATCATAAGAATCATGTGAGGTGGGCATTATAACAATGCCAAGGTCAGGTCTTTTGAGCTGGAAAGTGATTAATGTAGGTCTGTGTGAAGTCCTACCACACCAAACTGCTAGGCAGGTAGAGCCCAGAGTCCAGAGCCCTCAAAGAACTTAGCAGCTTAACCACAAAAGGAATATCCTTCCCAGGGCAGTATGGGACCTTCTTACCAGTAAGCTGAGTCCAACCTCCCTGGCCCCCACAGACTCCCCAGACACACAGTCCTCCTCCAGCTCCCAACAGGATCTCCATGTCTCCAACAGCCTTCCTAGTCTATGAGACTTATTTAAGGGATCAAAGGACACTTCCTGGGCACCAGGCATAGCATTAAAAGGCATCGGGCTGAGGGTATGGCTCAGTGGTAGAACATTTGCCTAGTATGTTCAAGGCTCTGGGTTCCTCCCCCAGCTCTGCAAAAACAAAAACAAAACAAGCAAACAAAACCCACAAAGAACACCAGCACTTTTCCACTTCCCTCAAGTGTGCCTGTGCCAGACACCAGGCTCCTCCCCACATAGGCCTCTTTATTTTGCCAGCCTCCCTTCCAAAGAGTACCCAGACCTCTCCTCTGACTTGCACCTTAAAATTGCTGTTTCATTTGTAGGTTTTAATTATTTTATTTTTATTTTAAGTATGTAAGTGCACCTATATGTGTAGTGCCCAGGGAGGCCAGAAGAGGGCGTCAGATCCCCTGGAGCTGGGGTTACAGGTAGTTGTGAGCCACCCAGTGTGGGTGCTGGGAACCAAAGTCTGGAAGAGCAGTAAGTGCACTTAACCACTAAGCCATGTCTTTAGCCCCTAAGCCTTGTTACTTGCCTCACAATCTTTTGTTTATTAAAGTTGTGTTTTTACAGAGAGCTGACTTAAAGGGACCCATGAGGCTTTTTCTTTCTTTCTTCTTTCTTTCTTTCTTTCTTTCTTTCTTTCTTTCTAACAGTTCATTTAAAATTTTATTTTTAAAATTGTGTGTGTGTGTGCGTGTGTGTGTGTGTCTGCATGTGGGGTTTTGCACATGACTGCAGGTGCCTGCAGAGGCCAGAAGTATCAGATTCCTCTGGAGCTGGAGTTATAGGCAGAGATGTGAGATAACCAATGTAAGTGCCAGAAATTGAACTCGGGTCCTCTGCAAGAGCAGTACATGGCCTTAACCACCGAGCCGTCTCTTCAGCACGTTATTATTATTTCTTGAGACACGGTCTTGCTATGTAGACCAGCTGCCCTGGAACTCATGAAGATCTGCCTGCCTCTGCCTCCTGAGATAGGATTATAGGCATGTGCTTTTGATCTTTTTGAGACAAGATCGCCCTATAGCCACAGATGGCCTAGAACTGGCTACATAGACCAAGCTGGCCTCAATCTTACAGAGATTCACCACCCTCTGTTTTATGGGAAACAATGGGTTAGAGGGTGTATTTAATGACTTTTGGACCCAAGACTGCCCCAAACAAAAACCAGAAAGAAATTCATTCTGGGTGCAGAGCTACAGGACACTAGGTCAGCCATACTGACTGGGCAGTTGCTGAGACGGCACCAGGAGAGGGAAGCATGTAAGGAGTTCTTCAACACACAACTCCATCCACCCTCACTCACACGAGGAATTCCACAGGGAGGGCACTACACCAGGGAAGGCTTCCAGGGTCTGCCTTTGCCCTCCTTGACAAATTCACTCAAGCCATCGGAAGCAGTCACACATGGGAAGGCTGACTAGAAGTCCAACTGTGTGCTGCGAGCTGCACCAGGCCCCACCTTTGGTTCTGTGGGAGTGATATCAGCATCCACCTTGGTGAGGGATAGTTCAAAGTTTATCTCCTTTGTCCCCAATCCCTGTTGTCCTCTGCCCCACACTCTTTCCCCAGCCCTCTATGGTCTCCATGGTATGTCTTTTGAAATGTGTCTTTAAAAAGTATGGTGGTAAAAATGTACATAACATTAAATGTGCTGTTTGAACCATTTTTACTGCACACGATTCTGTGGCCTTTATTATATCCCCATCAAACACGAAGTCTTCATCTCTCTCCTTCTATCTCTGGAAACCACACCTCTACTCTCTGTCTTTAAGAATTTGACTACAGATAGAATACATGTGTTTCTTTTTTTATTTTTTATTTTTGTTCTTTTTGAGACAGGGTCTCCCTTTAGCCCCAGCTGGCCTGGCACTTGCTAAGCAGACCAAGCTGGCCTTGATCTCACAGAGCTCCACCTGCCTCTGCCTCCTGAGTGCTGGGATCACACTCAGCCCTTAAATTTTTTTAAAAATTCTATTTAGTATTAGTGTGTGTGTGTGTGTGTGTGTGTGTGTGTGTGCACGCGCGCGCACTCCCTGGCTGGTTTATTTTTTTTAAATAGGCATCAAGCTGGGAGTATGGATCCAATGGATCTTGGATCCAGTTGTATGTGTATGCTTTAAATTTACATACATACATATTATTCTACAGACTTTTTTTTTTCTTCACTGGATACTATTTAAAAACCATCCTGAGCTGGGTATGGTGGCACATCCTATAACCTAAGCATTTGGGGAGACTGAGGCAGGAGGTTCATGAGCTTGAGGCTAGACTATACTGCAAGTGTCAGGAGGGAGGGAGGGAGGGAGGGACCTTGAGTTGGCTTCTAGCACCCCCTAGTGGCCCCAAGTGTGTACACAGGATACCCTGGTGACAAGCAGGTTTCCATTTTAGCACTTCCAGTCCTCACTCAGGACTTCTCCCAAGGACCCACGGCTCCATCCCAACCCCACCAACATAGCTTTGGTCACATCCTTAGATGAGACAAGACTCAATCTCCAGGAACAACCCAAAAGCAGCCTTAATTTACTAGTCCATAAATCAAGAGGAATGCTCTGGGTTTGGCCTTGGCTGAATTAATTGGTGCTTACTTTTGAAATCCTGGCTAAAGATTTCAAGGATGTTATGGAGAAAGGACAGGCCGCACCTGACTGTCCTGTCAGACCTAATCAGGTCACATGAAAGGATGTTGGCTCTTTAATTGGGGGTTTGCAAATAGATGCTAATTAATTAAGTCAGGCAGTCAGCACCTGACTTGGAAACAGTTTTAGTGCAGTGAGGGATGTTTCGGTGACAAGCTCCACAGCCAGGCCTCAGCTCCCACCTCTGCCTACAAACTCCATCCATGTGCCGCTCCTTCAGTGCATTTGAGCACTGAGCATTGCTACTGTCCAGGCTCTGCAGTGCTCACCATGCCCAGTGGACAGTCAGCTCCTGGCTAGCCCATCTCCCTCTGGGCTTCCTGGACAGGGCTGACTTGCCAACCAGAACCAACAAGCACCACTCACCACGTGGCCTGGCCTCACGCCACCCAGAAAAACAGAGACTCCAGCCTCCCCTGGTAGCAAGGCAGGTTCAGGCTCTGAACCTCTCTCGAACCAGCTTTGGACAGGCACCAGAACCAAGTATGCTTTTAAATGTTAATTAGGGACTGGGGGAAATGGCTTAATGGGTAAAGAACTTGCCACTTAAGCATAAGGACCTGAGTTTGGGAACCCAGCATCCATGTAAAAAGCCAGGCTTGGCTGCACGTGTCTGTAACCTTAGCACTGGGAAAGGTATATGGAGATAGGCAGATCCCTGGAGCTCTCTGACCATCCAGTCTAGTCAGTCAGTGAGCAACAGGTTCAGTGAAGAGACCCTGTCTCAAAAGACAGACAGGCTGGGGAGAGGGTTTGGTGGATAAAGCTCTTGTTATATAAGTGTAAGGATTGGAGTTCAGATCCCCAGGATCCACATAAAATTTGGGTGGGTGTGGCTGCCACCTATAATCCCGGAGCTGACTGGGGAGGCAGAGACAGGGGATCCCTGAAGTCCATTGGCTAGCTAGACATCCCTGGGGACAATTTCTCAGCTTATTATATGACCCCTCTCTGCTGGGCCCCAGTCTCTCAAGTTGCTGGTTATTTTAGCAGCCCCTGAAGCTGGGTTCTCTCCGCCCTGTTGCAGGACAGTATGGACTCCAGCAACTTTCCCCAATGGCCATTAATCTCCACCTCCTGTCTCAGCTCTTCCTAGGGCTCCAGTCTCAAACAGCCCCTTGGATGTTTAGCAGTATCTCCAATTCATCTATCCTTACTCTCCCTCTCTCTTTTTTTCTTTTTGAGACAGGGTCTCCCTGTAGCGCCAGCTGGCCTGGAACTCACTATGTAGACCAGGCTGGCCTCAACCTCACAGCAATCTGCCTGCCTCTGCCTCCCAAGTGCTGGGATTAAAGGCGTGTGCCACCACACTGGGCTATCCTCAATTACTCTCTTGTCCCACCGGTCCCTAGCGCCCTAGGATTCCCCTCCACCCAGCCAGAGTGCACACCAAAATCCAGGCACGCTCTTCTACTGCAATGCACACCGGCTCCTGGGTCTGGCCTGAGCACCCTCACTACCCCCCTCCATGGAGGCTGTGATACAGTCTGCCCAGGAGACTTTGGGCTTCCCCTTCTGATCATCCCATGTTCTCCACACGCAGCCAGTGAAGCAGAACCCTTCCTCGGTATTCTGTCTCCTCCCATACTGTTGAGATTTAATTGCAACTGTCACAGAATCAAAAGACAGCTGCCTCATGAATGTACTAAGGTCATTATCATAGACCATGCCCAGTGCTCACTCAGTCTCTATAGCTCCCCCCACTTCTGCCACACGACACCTTCCATCCTGGTAAGACAGCAAGAAGCCCCCAGCCTAATGCCAGCATCTGGACTGAGGACTTCCCAGTCTCCAGAACCATGAGCCCAATTCAGCTCTCCTTGTTACAAATCACCCAGTGTGCAATAATCTATTACAGCAACACAAGACTAAGGCACAAAATTGGACTGGGAGCAGGTGCTGCTACAACACCTGGAAACGAGTGAGTGGCTTTGGAAGTGGGGAGCAGGCAGGGCTGGAGCAGTTCCCTAGAGAAGCCTGCAAGATGGGGAATGGACTATGCAGAGTGATTGTGGTGCAGGTTAGAAAGGAGCACAGAAGGAAAAGTAGGAGTTTCTTAGAAGATTCTGAGCAGAATGCTGGCAGGAACTCCCACAGGGAAGGCCATGCGGGTGTGGCCTGGGATGGACGTGAGGAATGCAGTTCCAGAGATTGTGGGAAGGGCCACCTCTTCAAGTGGCAAAGAATTTGGCCTCATGGTGTCCCTGTCCGAGGGCTAAGCAGAAGACAGACCTGTGAGTGCTGAACTAGAAAGGTATTGGCTGGGAGAAACAGAAACAGCGACCATTTAGTCTGTGGTGAGGTGTCTTTCAACTGTATCTAGGAAACAGGCAGATCTCTGTGAATTCAAGGCCAACCTGGTCTATATAGTAAGTTCTAGGCCAGCTGGGGCTACAGGGTGACCCTCTCTCAAAGAGAGAGAGAGAGAGAGAGAGAGAGAGAGAGAGAGAGAGAGAGACAGACAGACAGAGAGAGACAGAGACAGAGAGAGATGGAGAGAGAGAGAATGAATTAAAGTCTTAGAAACTTTGCTGCCTGGTCAGAGTGACTGGTCAGAGAAAGAATGAACTGTATCTGTAAGAGAGCAAACCAAAGGTTTGGCCCGGTGGCCACCTACTAAAGAGATTAAGGACAGAAGGGAGCCAGGTGTCACAAGGGATCTCGGAGGCTGGTTTTGTCCAGAGGGCATGTTTCTAGGGAGCTGGAGCATCAACATTCACTGCCTTGCTTCCCCTCAAGTATCCCACACTCATGACCGCACTCCTCACTCTTGAGTGACCAGCTGGGGTAGGGCATGGGGAGAGCTGCTGCTCCGGTGGTCAAAGCTGTGGCCTTGGCAGAGTCCATTGTGGGCTGGCCCTGAGGTCTAAAGAACCAGAAGCTGAGGAGTGTGATGCACAGCCTGGGTGCCTAGAGCCACCAGGGGGAGTCCCACTAGGGTGATGCCCAGCAGAGCCACAGGGCCAGGACAGCCGCTGAGACCACAGAACAGTTGCACTGCCAGTGTGTAACACCAACCTGGGAGAGCCGTCTCTAAGGCTGAGTCACCTCGCCTCTCTGAACACCTCCTCCACCACCTTATCACCTTGCCCTGCTTGTTCAAGACATGACTTATCTGGTGGGTTGGCTTGTTGACTTGCATGGTCTCCCTCTGCTAGAAGGGCAGAGACTTCTCTGTTACAGCTGGGTTCCCACTGCCTGGAATGCAGGAATGTACCCTCAGCATCCTGAGTGCTATAAGTTAAAGGCCTAGCTCCAGACCTCAGAATGGGACTTTATTCGGGAATAGATTCATCACAGATGCAATTAGTAGGGATGAGGTCACACTGGAGGAGGAGGGTGGGTCCTTAGTCCCATGACTGATTTCGTCATTAAACAGGGAATGTGGACATGCAGACAGGAGAGCCATCTGCAAATAGGTTCTGATGTCACAAGCCAAACTGCTGCTGGGAGCTTGGAGAAGTCAAGGACAGAACATTCCCAAGAGTTTTCAGAGGCAGTGTGACCCTGCCCATACCTTCATCCTAGACTGCAGCCTCCAGATATGCCAGAGAGCAAGTTCCTATGGCTCCATCTCACCGTACTGAAGGATTTTGCAACAGCAGTCTTGATGAGCTCACTCAATGAGCAAGCAGACCAGCCTGTCTCTCACTCCAGCTGGCCACCCACAACTCTGCATCCACTCACTGTGAGGGAGCTCATCCAACATGCATTCTGTCAAAAATACTGTGGTTCCTTCATGCGGTTCCCAAACTCCACAGTCTAGCATGCCAAACCCTGCACATTCAAATACGACCAAATTTTCCAGACTCACTGCCCTGGACTCCTGTAATCTCCCTGCCTCTACAGAGGCTGCTGCTCTTCCCAGGTCACCTACTCTTGATCATGTCCCAAGGTCAATCTCCCTGCAACCCAGAATGTACTCGGGTTTCTGCAAGAACAGCCAGTGCTCTTAACTGCTGAGCTATCTCTCCAGCCCCTTCAAAAGGTCTCCTTGGTGAGGCTTTCCCCACCAGTCCTCCTTCCCTTGGAAGGTACTTCTCAGGCTCTGAGAAGTATCCGTGGCTCTGACCTGGTCCACAGGCATGATCTTCCAGAGGGGTTAGATGCTTTCTTTCTTTCTTTCTTTCTTTCTTTCTTTCTTTCTTTCTTTCTTTCTTTCTTTCTTTCTTTCTTTCTCTTTCTCTCTCTCTCTCTTTCTGTCTCTCACTCTCAGTGGAATATCATTCAACAATAAAACCCAAAGAAATCCTTAAAATTTCAGGAAAATATAGGGAACTGGAAGATACCATGTTGAAAGAAATAAGCCAATCCACAAAAAACCAAGTATTACATGTATGAAGCAAAGCAAAACAAAACAAAAGTCCCAAACACACAAACACAAAAGACTCTGTAGCTCAAGCTGGCCTGGAGTCTCACTATGTAGACCAGGCTGGCCTTGAACTCACAGAGATCTGCTTGCCTCTGCCTCCCAAGTGCTAGGACTAAAGGCATACACTACCATGCCCAGCTGCTCTGTCTTTCTTATCATTGCCCCACACAGGCTGAGGAGGATGCCCAGCAGTGGCTTATTTGACAAATGACAGAAGAAAGCAAACAGGACTTTGTGGCTTGACTGCTCAATGCTCACTCTGTCCCCAAATGGTAAAAGCACTTTGAGTATGAGCCCCTCACTATTTGCAGCCCCTGATGCCTGAGGACCCTCAAGCTCAACCTGGAGACTTTGACATGGCAAGAAAGGTGCTGCTACCCCCAAGACAAGTCTTGTATCCATCACCCATACCATTCAGACTCAACCAACATAAAAAGAAACCAACCATGGATGCCGGGGCTTAGCAAGATGCCTGGCACAGAGTAGGTACCTGATAAGTGCCATGCAAACGGCCTTCAGTGCTGCCCCTGTGACTTCTGGACAGATATTCCATTTAGTGGGTTAAGTACTATATCCCTCTCCAAGGAACCCAAACTCCCCAGAGGTGGGAGGGGAGAGGGTGGTGCTTTGAGTCCCAGTTGCCCTCTAGCCACTGCTCTCCTGGGTCTAGGGCAGATGGGAGGGTGGAGTCAGTAGACTCCCCACACAGCACAAGGGACAGAAATTGAGGTCCCAGCCCCTACTACCTTAGTGTGCTCTCAGCTACCACCAGTGGTGGCCAGAGGGCATGCCAGCCTCCAGCTCCCAGATGGCTGAGACCATCATTACAACAGCTCCTGACTCTCCAGGAGGTGATGCACTTTTCAAGAGCAGCAGAGCAGGTAAACCCTTGGGCACCAGGAAGAAGCAGGAAACTGGTGCTTCCAGGGGCCCTCCTTAGACTCTTGCTCACACCCCAGCTCATAAGGTGCCCTGGCTGCCCACACCACACTCAGCACAGGTTTGACCCAGAGCCTGGCCTGGCAGCATCCCAAAGTGGTGACCTAAAAGTAGTGGTGGTGGTGGGGGAAGCACAACAAACCAGGCACCTGCAGGAACCCACTTTCAGGATTTCAAATGCCCTGGCACCCCTCCCCACCCCACCCCCTACTTTATAGGGTTCTTATAGCAACCCTTGAGACAGCTGTGCAAAACAAGCCAAGCTCCCCACTTCCATGAATGGAAGTGAGGGGCTAGAGTGAAGCTCAGAAATGGAGCTTTGCATAGCACCCCTGGGTTCCAACCTCAGCACTGCCAAACAGAGCAAAGGACAGGATGTGAGACCCTGGAGCCTAGGGCTATGTGATCCTAAGCCTGACAAATGGCATTTACAATGAAGGGCCCAGCTCCCTGGAGCCCCTGCTCAGGGTTGAAAGATATAGGGTGGCCATCACATCCTGTAAGAGGCTGATCCCACCAACCTAGAGGGTGGGCTGATACAACACAGAACACCGGACCAGGGGCCTGAGTTCAAGTTCCAGCTGGCACACAATCACAATGCCTACCAGCACCTCTCTCTGTCTGGTCTATTTCCCACTTGCCCAAGCCCTGGGTTTGGCCAGGTTTACAGGGTCTCCCGAACCTGTCCTGCCCAAATGCGAGGTTCTTCTAGATCACCTTCCTTGGACCCCTAACTCGTGACTCACAACTGCTGGCAGGTCTCTTTATGTGGTCCTAACTCCAAAGACCTGTTGCCCTTAGAACATGGAGCGAATGTCTAACTGTCTCCTGGCCCAAGCGACCTGGCCACCGGAGCAAGCCCTAGGGCCACTACTGGGGCTGGGGCAGAGGGGTAGCACAGATATGGTCACTAATGGCTAAGTCCACTATGGGTTGCGTGCTGGCGACAGAGTAGGGGCAGCCGCAGGCTCCCACCCCGGCTTCCCACCAGACTGTCCTCGGGCCACCTGAAGTGGACACGCGGGGCCGAGGGAGTGGGGGGGGGGCTCGGGCCGAGCTGGACCTTCCAGCCTGAAAGTCCGCGAGGACAGAGGGGCTCACCGGAGCGGAGTTGCCGCATCCCGAGGGTGGCAACTGAGCGGGTGGCGGAGGCTGAGCCTCGCGCAGAACCCCACGCGCACATGCGCCCCGGCGGCGCCCCGGTCCCCGCGCCCCCTTCCCATTCCCCGCCCCGCAAACACTGACCATAGTGACCGAAGCGGTCGGGCCACGTCCCGCCCCAGCGAGGAGCGATCGGGTGCGGGAGGGTGCCACGGGAGGCGCTGGTCGGCTCCACCGCTGGGTCCGGCGGCGCGGGCCTCGCGGGCGTGGGGGCGTGCGCAGAAAACACCCGACCACCCAGCAGACCAGAGCACCGACTTGCACTGTGTCCCAGCAAGATGCACGCCCCGCGATTGACGTGGGAAGCCGACAATCAGAAGCCGAGACGCGAGACGTCACAGAAAGTGGGTGGGACTCCACGCGCCTTCAGCCTATGCTTTAGGGTTTCTTTGACAGGATGCCGCCCCCCTCTTAAAGACACAGAGAGCTTTTAACTAGCAGGAATTGCCCTAACCCAGAAAGACCAGCCCTAGTTCGTAAAGACCGAAGGGCTTTTAACTAAAACTGCAACTTGAAGTCTCCTGGAAGTCCTCATTAGTTCACCAATGAGGTCATATTAAGTATCGTTTGCTGAAGATCAGAGGACAAGGTGCTTGGGAAACTTGTGTCCAGTAGCATTAAGTTACCTGCCTGCTCCTGCGCGGCTACTAAATAATATTTTGCCTCCTTCCAACTCATGAATCAGTAGGTTGACACGCACCCAATTAGTGTTTATTGAATGAAAAGAATTTTCAGGATGGTTGGCTGGACTCTGGGACTGCTGGGCTGTAAAGGAGGCACAACACTGTGAACCAGGTGTAGGTGACTCATCCAGCGTGCAAGCTCATTATTACTGGACATCAAGCAGGGAATATGTATCATCTGAAGATTTGTTCATCAGTTCTTAACCCCCGGAGAAGCTTCTGCTGGGGAACGGGGCTTGGGGGAGTGAGGGAGGGGATAGTAGTTATGTGGAGAAGGGGGCTCTGGCACATGGCATGCGCCCATTTTACAGGAGCCTGTTTAAAGTGGTTATACTTCAATGTGGTGTGAAATGATATCGTTGGACAGAAACTGTCTTGAATTTTACTCTTTTCCTGGGTTAGTGACAGGTGATCTGATACCCCCCAGCATGCTGGACAGCATGGGAGAGCTGCAGCTACAGTCAGCTCTATGACCAAGAGGAGACAATGGACAGTCCTTAGTGTTCTGTGGTGCAGAGCTAGGGTGATTGGTACATTTGGTATTTGGTACATGCATAATGCATTTTCATCTTAGGATATTTGTGTGCGCGTGTGTGTGTGCGTGTGTGTGTCTGTGTCTGTGTGTCTGTGTTTGTGTGTGTGTGTGTGTACGTGTGTGTGTCTGTGTCTGTGTGTCTGTGTTTGTGTGTGTGTATGTGTGCGTGTGTGTGTGTGTCTGTGTCTGTGTCTGTGTTTGCGTGTATGTGTGTCTGTGTCTGTGTTTGCGTGTGTGTGTATGTGTGTGTGTGCATGTCTGTGTCTGTGTCTGTGTCTGTGTTTGTGTGTGTGTGTCTGTGTGTGTGTATGTGTGCATGTGCATGTGTGTGTGTGTGTCTGTGTCTGTGTTTGCGTGCATGTGTGTCTGTGTCTGTGTTTGCGTGTGTGTGTATGTGTGTGTGTGCATGTGTGTGTCTGTGTCTGTGTCTGTGTTTGTGTGTGTATGTGTGTGTGTGCGTGTTTGTGTGTGTGTGTGTTTGCATGTGTGTGTGTATGTGTCTGTGTCTGTGTGTCTGTGTTTGCGTGTATGTGTGTATGTGTCTGTGTGTCTGTGTTTGCATGTGTGTGTGTATGTGTCTGTGTGTGTGTGTGTGCATGTGTGTGTGTATCTGTGTGTATATGTGTCTCTGTGTGTATGTGTCTGTGTCTGTGTGTCTGTGTTTGCGTGTATGTGTGTATGTGTCTGTGTGTCTGTGTTTGCATGTGTGTGTATGTGTACGTATGGAGGCCAGAGGTGGATGTCAAGTGTCCTCCACTTTCCGCTTTATTTTTGACACCAGATCTCTCACTGAACCTGGAGCTCACTGATTCAGCTAGTCTGGCTGGTCCGAGAGCCTAGGGGTCCTCCTGTCTCTACCTCTTCAGCCTTAGGATTACAAGTGCACACCACCATGCCTAGGTTTTTTTTTTTACATGGGCACTGGGGACTCAAACTCAAGTCTTCATGCTTGGGGAGGGGTGGCAAGCACTTAACTGAGGCATCTCCCTAGCCCTTCATCTTATATTTTAAATCTGTGATTGCTTGATCAAGCATAACTGTTATAAGTCAAAGCACATCTGTGTTAATACTTCCAGAGACACTATGAAAAGTTCTCCTTCCCACTCACCCTTATGACTTCCATCACCCTCACCCAAGGCTGAGCTCTTGTATCTTGAAAGCCTGAACCATATACTGGGTATGGAATGTGGGATCCAATAGGAGTATAAGGAACAGCAGCATTAGCAGCAATTTACAAGTCTAGGGTTATGTGGGGGCACTTACAACCACGCACTCTGGCATCCTCAGTCTGTCTTATCTTACCTAACCTTCTCACTCCAAGTTCATGGAGGTTGATCATGGGCTCCCATCCCCATGGCACAGGGAGATCAAGTTGCTTGCCACTATGTTACACAGGAGCAACATTCTTTGGGTCCACCTCACTCCCTGCCCACCTCTTCCTTTCTCTCTCCTCCTGACACCCCAGCTTCCCTGTAAGCACTTAAGAGTACATCTTCAGAAGTTCAGAATCTTCCCCTCACTTGCCTATACCTAGAGCTGCCATTGTTCCTCGATACCATCCTTCACAGTTTGGCTTTTCCGTGAAATCTTCTCGAACTGCCAGGGCAGGTATGAGGTTCTCTGAATTTCCAGGCCAGGCCGGGGACCTCATCTCCTCCTGCTGCTATGATCAGAGGGGCAGGAGGATGTGGTAATTATGCAAGGGGGCAGTGGTGTCAGGCACACTCATGACACAGTTCTGGTGGCAGTGGGTCACTGTGTTCAGGTCTCTTTAAAGGCCTGGTTTTATAGGTCTCTAAATGGCCCAATTGTGAAAGCACTTGGGAATGTGGGCTTGTCGTGATGGCCTCTTGGGCTGGAGTCTCACACATTCCAGTATTATGGTAAGTGTAAACAGGACAGAGTACCTTAAGGCCCAAGACTTGCTGACCCCCAGCCCCCAGCCAGGGAGCTCTGCATGTTACAGTGGTGCTCCGGGAATGTAGCCTTCTCACAGAATCAACAAAGGGAGGTGTGCCTGAAGTTTCCAGAAGACTTAGCTCCCTTCTTTCCTCACAACCTCTCTCTTCCCTGCCAGCTGTAGTGGGGTACCTGTAGGACCTCCTGATATAAAGCACTTCATCTGTGTGGAGGCCCCACTCCAGCTTTACGGTTTCACTACCCAGTGTCTTCCTCCCACCATGAGATGGAAAATGTGTTGAGGTCCAGATTCTGGGGTTGTTTCTTGACTGGAAAAGAAGATTTAAAACTGGCCCCTTCACCCTCCAACTTCAGTCCCCTGCCCCTAGTCCTTCCCCCAGGGAGCAGACCTTGTCTCCCATATCACAGGGAAAATGTGGAAAATAGGCTTTTATTTTTCAGAAAAGCTGTTCTAGAAAGAACAATGGACCTTTAGGATTGGAGGATTATCAGCCAAACTGCAAGAAAGGGAGAACTTGGAATCAGGAAAAGGCAGAAACAGGTGTCCTTGAGAGAGAAGCTCCTTGCTGGTATGCCACTTGCTGGGATGCTCTGAGGAACGGTCTGTCACATGCCCCAGGGGAGTGGGGCCCCTGGCTGGTAAGGACACCCTTGTCCCCATCCTCAGGACACCATGCAGGTTTGGGCAGGGGCTGCTGCAACATCCCTGCTTTTTTGAACTGAAGAAGTTGCCCAGGACGACACAACTCCATCAGGGTGAGGACAGGGATAGAACCTCACAAATGAGATTTAACTTTCCAGTAGGCCAGGAGAAGGGACCCACATGAGAGTGTCCTATTGAATTGTAAAAGCCAAAGGAAGGAGATCAGTCTTTGTCCCCTACAGGCCCTGGAGAGCCAGCTGCACACGCTTGACCCTGGCTTTCCCAAGGTGAGACAAGATCACCTGCAAACAGGCTGGAGAGGTAGCTCAGTGGTAAAGCACTTGCCTAGAGCACACGAACCTTTGAATTCAATCCCCAGTCACACAAGTGTGCACGCCCCTCCTCCTTCCAAGAATATTTGGAAGAAAAGTAACTGTCCAAGCTGGCTTCACCAGGCCACACTTCCCTTTGTGCTTTAAACTGGACCACAGGCTTGGAAGCATAACTCATGGGTCAGTTTTCCAGTCAACCACCCATTTGTGATTACCAAGGGCTAGCGGGAACAATGTTGGACACACACACACACACACACACACACACACACATACAGACACACACACACATATTTATTAATACTAAACAAAAAAAAATTTTTTTTTAATGTAAGGGCTGGACTTGGTGACCCATGCATTTAATTCTAGCCCTCAGGAGGCAGAAGTAGGTAGATCTCTATGAAACTGAGGCCATCCTGGTCTACATAGTGAGTTCCAGGTCAACTGGGGCAACAAGGAGACCCTGTCTCAAAAAACCCAAACAAATTTTTTTAAGGTTAAAAATGGGGGCTGGAAAGATGACTCAACAGTTAAGAGTACTGGCTGCTCTTACAGAGGACCCAGTTTCAGTTCCCAGCACCCACATGGCCACTATCAGCCTTCTGTTAGTTCCTTGGGATCTGTCGCCCTCTTCTGGTCTCCATAAGCATTGCATGCACATGACCCACAACCCGCAGGCAAAACTCACATAAAATAAAAATACATTAAAAAAAAATTTAAGATTAAAATAAGGGCCAGTTGTGATGGCACACACCTTTAATCTCAGCACTCTGGAGGCAGAGGAAAGTGGATATTGGTGAGTTCAAGGCCAGCCTAGTCTAAATAGTGACTTTCAGGCCAGCTGGGGCTACAGGGAGACCCTGTCTCAAAAAGACTAAAATAAAATGAGGAAGCTTTGCTGGTGAAGGTTGAAAGATGCATTAATATTTTCTCGGTAATTAACACAGTAAGCCACAACTGGCCAAAATGCAGAGAATAAGAGACTGCAGAATGTGTGTCCCTGGATAAGACTTCTATATTAAACCTCTTCCACCCATAGCTCAGGGACCATTGTGGAAGAGGGGCAGGAAGATTAAGAACCAAGGGTGGTGAATGACCACAAGTAAACAGAGTTTTCCAGGTGCTGGGAGCTTGCTCATATGAACTTACAGCAATGGTGACAGCCTGCACAAGACCCATGTAAACTCAAGCCACACAAAAACCCAGCACAGAAGTGGGGAAATGGGTAAGAAGCCCAACCTTAACTGAAGAACTAGTGGCAGCTCGTCACTGCTAGGTGAGGGAGTATTGATTTTCTCTAAGGGAGTGACATTAGATAGGCTGACCAGGCTCCAGTGAATGAACTCACACGGAGGCACATCTAGGGACACAAACTTGACCTATGTATAACATATAACATTATATAGCAGAATGCATGAAGCCCAGTGAAGGTGTTATGGGGTAGGTTCAGATAGGGGGTCTAAATATGATTAAGAGTATATTGAGTATATTGTACGAAATATAGAAAAATTTGACAAAAATATATTAAAAAATACATCAAAGGGAAAATAAAAATTTGCTATATATGTATATATAAATACACACACATATACACACACACACACATGTCTTTTTGAGACAGGGTCTCCCTGTAGCCCCAGCTGGCCTGGAACTCACTATGCAGACCAGGCTGTCCTTGAACTCACAGAGACCCACCTGCCTCTGCCTCTCGAGTGCTGGGATTAAAGTCATGCCCAGCATTGTATTTTTAAAAATATTAAAATGGCAGAGAATTGCAAGACAGCTCAGTGGACCTGAGTTCAATCCCTAGAACCCAGGTAAAAAAGCTGGATGCAGGAGCACACATCTGTAATACCAGCACTCCTACCGTGAGATGGGAGGTGGAGACAGGAGAATCATTTGAAAGCTCAAAGGCCAGCCAGCCTTGGGTACACAGCACAAGAAAATCAAGAGCATCTCTGCCTCAACAGGGTGGAAGGAGATAACCAACTCCTGAGAGTTTGTCCTCTGACCTCCACATGTGTACCTTGGAACTTGAATGCCTGAACACACACACACACACACACACACACACACACACACACACACATCAGTCAATCAATCAATCAAATGGCCAACAAGAATGTTTCTGGGTATGCTCAGCTTTCATCTGAAAATACAGAAAAGGACTTTTAATTTTTGAGATAGGGTCTCATGTAGCCCAGGATGGCTTCACACTTGCTACCTAGTAGAGGATGACCTGGAGCATCTGGTTCTCCTGAATTCAAGCACTGGAATTACAGACCTGTGCTACTACACCTGGTTTATGCCACCAGGCCGTTTATCCAGTGCTGGAAGTTTAACCCAGGGCTTCAAATATGCTAGACAAGCACTCTACAACTGAGCTATACCCCCAGCCCCAGAAAGAATGCTTCCAAGGTGCACTGATATAGGCATTGGCTATTAAAGGTGCCTGCTTTGCTTAGCAGTGACCACAATGTTTTTCCCTCCTCCACAGGGCCCTGGTCCTCTGCCAAGAAGGAGTGCTTTAGTGGACAGCTGGTCCCGAATATCTGTGAATTCTACATCCAAGGATTCAACCGACTGCTAAAAAAATTACACGTGTGGATTTCTTATCATCCCCTAAATAATGCAATATAGCAACTATTTGCACAGCACTTATATTTTATTAATTATTGTAACTAATCTAGGGATAGCTTAGATTTTTTTGGTTGCTGTTTCCTGTGGTACTGGGGGTTGAACCCAGGGCCTCCAGCATGCTAGGAAAGTGCCCTTCCACTCAGCTATTCTCCAGCTCAGTGATGTGATGGTTAGTGTTATCAGTTTGGCAGAATCACCTAGGAGACAGGCACCTGTGAGGGATTATTTAGTTTCTAGGTGTGCCAGTGAGGGATTATGTTGATGGGTTTAACTGAGGTGGGAAGACCCTCACCATTTCCTGGGCTTGAGTCCTAGACTGTGTGAAGAGGAGACTGAGCCGAGCAAGCGCTCATCCCTCTCTGACTCCTGACTGGATGAGACCCTTGAACTGGGAGCCAAACAAATTCTTCCTTAATTTGCTTTTATCTAGTATGTTTGCCATAGCAATAGGAATAGAAACCAAGACAGGTGGTTTAAAGGCTAAGAAAAGTGTGGCTGCAGTGATGGCTCATTGGCAAAGAGCACTGGCTGCTCTTACAGAGGACCCAGGTTCAGGTCCCAGGATCCACATAATAGCTAACAACTGTCTGTAACTCCAGTTCCAGGGGATCTGACACCCTCTTGTGGTCTCCACAGGCATTGCATGACACAGGTGCACCTACGTACATGCAGGCAAAACATTCATACATATAAAAAATAAATTTTTTAAAAATTTAAAAAGAATATGCAGGGCTGGAGAGAAGGCTTAGTGCTTAAGAGTGCTGGCTGTTTTTGCAGAGGACCTGGGTTTGAATCCCAGCACCCACATGGCAGTAACAAACGTCTATAACTCCAGTTCCAATAACCAGATGCCATCTTCTGATGTCCACAGGCTTTGCATGACACAGGTACACTTACACACGGGCAGGCAATACATTCATACACATAAAATAAAAATAATAAAATATTTTTTAAAAGAATATGAAAAGGTAGATAGAGGTCATATACAAATCTTCACCATATATAAGGTTATAAAGTATAAAAGAACTAGCCTGGCATGGTGGCACACGCCTTTAATCCCAGCGCTCAAGAGGCAGAGGCAGGTGGATCTCTGTGAGTTCAAGGCCACCTGGTCTACATAGTGAGTTCTAGGACAGCTGGGGCTACAGGGAGACCCTGTCTCAAAAAGACCAAAAAAAAAAAAAAAAAAAAGAACAGTATTATTGAATTCCTCCTTTGACATATTCAGATTTTTTTTCCTATTTAAGCTACTGTAAATAATTACTGAATTCCTCCTCTGACATATTCAGGTTTTTTTTTTTTTCCTATTTAAGCTGCAACGAACATCTTTGTGCAGAATTGTCAGACTCTATCACCAGCATCTATTGCTTCTGCATGCCTGACACCAGGTGGCATCTTTCAGTCCCTGGAGTTCATGTGGCACCCACCTCTGGCTCCAGGGCTCTGGCTGCTGTCTATGTAAGACAGTTCATCCCATCCAATATCAAAAAGTGGACCTAGGCTTGGCCAGCATGTGGAACCCTCTTTTTTGAAGAGCTTATTAGTGATTTGTTCTAGTGGAAGGCACTTGACCCAAGATGACCCAATCGGAGCCTTAGAAGACACATTCTTTCTGTTTCTGGGGCTCTGGCTTGAGAGGCAGCCATCTAGTTCATGATGAGCCAGAGAATAAAGCCACATGCTGACAAATAGGCCTGAGGCACAGAGGGCTCCCGCAGAGGCCCTGTCTCTAGCTGCCTTCTTTGATGATGGCCAGTGCTAAGTTGAGATGGGCTATCATTTTGAACTAAATTGCTCTAGCTTTATCAACTTAAGTTCTTGAGCTGGACTCACTGAGTGAAGGGATATAAACATTTTTTTAAGCTTCTAGTTAGTACTAGGATTTTGCTCTGGCTACCCCATGGCATCCTGTCCTCTGGTCTCCATCAAAAGAATTCAAATGAGACACGACACATACAGCACAGGGAAGAGAAGTAGACTTCATTACCAGGTGAAGTGGGCCATTCTCAACCTGCAGGGGGTAATTCTCACCCCCTCAAGGGCGAGAATGAGCAATGACCAGAGAGACCCCATTGTTAGGCAGGATCCATAACTCCTTTCTGAAGTCTCATTGACAAGCCTATTTAGATGAACTCTTAAGGGGAGAGGGTGCAATTGTATGTCTTTGTTCTTTACCAGAAAGTCCATGGGTAGATTGCAATCCTATGATTTTATGGGTAGTTTAGAATGTCTTGTCTCACCCAGAATCAAAGATGCGACTCACATCCCACTCCTTTTTACTCCCCACTTTTTACCGAATTTTTGTGAATTTCATGCACTATATTTTGATCATATTTAGATCCCGTCCTCTATCTGCACCCTCCTTTACTATTACCTACAGATTCTTGTTGGTGTCCCTAATTGCCTTGGGTTTATCAACCTACTGTGAGTCTCACCCTTAAATGAGACTGACTCTTCCCCCTCCCAGCAGTCAATAGTCCTCAGGAAGGATTGGGGTTTCTTACCCACTTCTCTATGTCTATGCTGGAATTTTGTCTGGCTTGACTTTATGTAGGACTTGTGCATACTGTTCTCATTGCTGTGAGTTCATATGAGTAACTCACCAGCTGTCTGGAAGACTTTGTTTCCTTGTGGTCATCCACCACCACTGGTTCTTACAATCTTTCTTCCCCATCTTCCACAATGATCCCTGAGCCCAGACCTTTAAAATGACATTTTTGATGGGGCGGGGGGCATGTGTATGCCATGGCACATGAGTAGAAAGCTGAGGAAACCTGTGGGAGTCATTTCTCCCCTTCTACTATGTGGGTCTGTGGAATGGAGCTCAGGTCATCAGGCTTGGTGGCAGATGAGTCATCTTTCTAGCCCCTCAGATCCAATTCTTTTGACCAGTAATCACAGTTTTACAACTTAAATTCCTGGTTTTATAAGCTGCTACGAGGTAAGGGTTCATCCTCAGTGATCTTCAATCCTGCTAATACCTGACTATCTACCTAGCACTAGGGCCACGTATCAAATTATTTTTCAGAACATTTAGGTAAATGGACTCACAGGGTCAGAGAGTCCATCTCACAAGCATTCACACAGTAGCTTAATTTTTTTGATGGGCAAAAATTATACTTTGGAAACATTTTGCATATTTACAGGCCACATTTTTGGTCATAATTTTTAATTGAACTTTTGCAAATTTCATACAATATATTTTAGATCTCTTCCCCTATCTGTACCCCCTTATTACCCTCTATTAGGGTTTCAAACCACTGCAGCCCTCCCCATCTCCAACAGGGTCTCATGGACTTCGGATTTCTCAAGCCCCCGAGTAAAGGGAACCGAGCTGATAAGCACCCTGGTCTTTGAAGTCAAGGGAAGCAGACTCTTCTAAAAGGCAGCCTAGCCTGCCTTTCCTTTGATCTCCGAAGACAAGATAAGCAGATTCCACCTTTTAACCAGAGACTTCAGGAGCCGCTTTACTACAGCAGCTTTTCCCCTATCCTAAGAGGACAAAAAATAAACACTTTCTGACCCAGATCCTGGCTGGCAGACTGACGGAGCCGAGTTTACAAGCCCCGCTTTTCCTGCTCCGCCCGCCTAATTTTTTCCAAAGAACTTCCTGCCTTCTGCACCCCAAAGCCCCCTTATATAAGCCCCAGCTCACAATCCGTGGGCTGACATTTTCCCTTCCCTGAAGGGAACAAGGCCCCTGCAAAATAAAACTCTATCCCGCTGAGAGTTTTATCTGTGTCTTGGTGCCCCCCCCCATCAACTCTTTCCTTACTTATCAGTTTCTACATATTTTGAAAACTTATGACTATTCCTAGGTTTGCTTTT
>NW_008358490.1:107285-117640 GCF_000622305.1 Nannospalax galili
TTTTCTTTTCCCACTTAAATGCTTCACCTTTCTAACCAGTCTGACCTCCATTCCATTTTCATGTCTTTTGTGATAACTCAGGAATTTTCCTCTCATATAATAGTCCAGAATTGAAAGTGATGATGTGGTGACTTTTCTCCAGGTCTTCGGGGGTCTGGAGTTCATCTTGATCTTCAGGCATCTATCACCTCTGCAGTTACTTCATGACCCAAAGTGACTGGCGAGTTCTGTCCATGGAATCTATATTCCAAGCAGTCAGAAGTACACAGGGTAAAAGAAGAAACAGCAAGTGGATCCAGCACTTCTTTTAAGGAAGATTTCTGAAGCTGCCATGTGACACTCCTGGTCATATCCCACTGGTCAGAAGTGATTCCCCTTGATCTTTATTCTCCATTGCCGCGTTCCCAGCTGTAAACCTAGAGTACTTACCACAGAAGACAGGAAAAAATGAATGTTGATATTGTCACAGTTAGGAAACAGAAGTGTGGGTCCTAAAATCTCACTGGGTCCTATGTTATTATTAATCAATAAAAATGGGAATCAATAATATGCTTCACCCCCATACTCATGCAATAAATCTAGGCTCTGGTGATTTGTAATGGTTAAGACTGTCAACTTCACAGGACCTAAAACCACCCAGGAGATAAACCTGTGGGCATGTCTGAGAGGGGCTTGTCTTGACTCAGCTAATTAAGAAGGAAAGAGCTACTCTAACTGTCCACAGTGTCATTCCATGGTGGACTGAATGAAAAGGAGAAGCAAGCTGAGCACTGGCATCCATCTCTCTGCTTCCTGACTGTGGACACAATGTGACCAGCTTCCCCCATTATTAGGGTTTCAAACCGTAGCAGCGCCGCCCCCCCAACAGGGTCCCGCGGACTTCTCAAGCCTGTAAAAAGGGAACTGAGCTGATAAGCACAGTGGTCTTTGAAGTCAAGCGAAGCAGACTCTTCTAAGAGGCAGCCTGCCTTTCCTTTGATCTCCTAAGACAAAATAAGCAGATTCTGCCTGTTAACCAAAGACTTGAGCTGTTTTAGAACAGCAGCTTTTCCCTTATCTTAAGAGGACAGAAAATAAACACCTCCTGACCCAGATCCTGGCTGGCAGATGGAACAGAGCAGGGTTTACAAGCCCTGCTTTTCCTGCTTCGCCCCCTCACCTGATTTTTCCCCCAAAAACTTCCCACCTTCTGCACCCTGAAGCCCCCTTATATAAGCCCTAGCTCACAACCCGTGGGCTGACATTTTCCCTTCCCCAAAGGGAACATGTCCCTTGTGAAATAAAACTCTATCCCGCTGAGAGTTTCATCTGTGTCTTGGTGCTTTCTCCTGACCAACTCTATCTGTTTGTTCTCTGGCTACTTTTTACCTATCAGATGGTGCCAAAACCTGGTTCTTACTTCGAGGGACCTTGCACATAAAACCTCTGGACTCGCTTGCCGTTATTGGCCTCTGCAAATACCACTGATTTGGCTTTAAGGTACACACCCACCCTTCCTTTCTCTCTCTCCTCTCTCTCCTCCTCTCCTCTCTCTCTCTCTCTCTCTCTCCCCCCCCTCTCCTTTCCCTTCACTTCTTTCCAGCTCGCCTCCATTTTCTTTTCATCTCCTTTCCAATCGAATACGGTCACTCCCGGATCTCACTCAAGGCCACTGGTTTCTGCGGCAGTTGAATTGTCTGGCGTGGCCACTGTGCCTGCCCATGCCCACCTGGGAGTCGGACCTGCCTCCCCATCGCACTCAAAGCCCTTGCCCTACCTCAGCTCCCTTCCTTTCCCTTTCCTCACTCCTTGCTCCCACCATCTCTTGCCTTCCCCTGACATCTCGCCTTCCTTCTCTCTCTCTCTCTCTCTCTCTCTGTCTCTCTCTCTCTCCTCCCCCCATTCACTGGCTACTCTAAGTCCCATCTGGCTCACTGCCTTCTCCATTCCCATTCCATCTCGGCCTGCTGGCCCACTACCTCCTTTCCTTGTACTTTGGCTCCATCTACTGGCTGGTTGCACACCACGTTGCAGAGTTTCCCGCTTCCTTCACTCGCCTAGGAATCATATCAGTATGTTGGGAACCTCTTTCCTGTCCCTGGATACAGGATGCTATTTCCAGTGACAGGAACACGCACAACATGTTCTCGTATTTCCCATCCTCAGTGATTGCAGGACACTGCCCTTGGGGTTTTGGGAATTAAGACTTGAACCCACATAACCAAAAAAAAGGACGCTTTGTCTTGTTGCCCGTTCTCATTCTTGTTTTTAACATGACCTAAGCCAAACCTTTCTCTTTCTACTCTCTCCCCCTGTCTGTCTCTTCCTTGTACGCTAATACTTCCCACCCTGACTCCTGATCCCACCTCTGCTCCCACTGGGCAAAAGATTTTCTTTGTTCCCCTACCCACCTGCTGAGCTCTTTTCTCTAGCTCCTCTTTGCTCTGTACTTACTCTGTTGCTATGGGAACCAAGCACTCAAAGCCTCAGGGTCTTACACCTCTTGTTTGTCTTCTTAAATCCTTGAAACAACTAGGACTTTCAGGCACAATCAGGACAAAACACCTGAAATTCCTGTGCACCACTTCCTGGCCTCAGTACAAGCTAGATAATAACTCTGTTTGGCCAGACACCGGAACCTTAAACCTCAATATTTTAAAAGATGTACAAAACTTCTGCCATCGTAACAGCAGTGGTCTGAACTACCACACATCCAAGCTTCCTTTGATCTCTGTGCTAATCCCTCCCTCTGTGTCCCATGTTCTTCCCATCAGGTTCTTCTGGCTAAGACAGTTTCACTGGATCCCAATCCACCAGGGGCCTCCGTCCCTCCTCCCCCTCCCTACCCCTCTACCTCGGCTTTTGATCCTGCCATAGCTGATGAATTGCCCCTGATTAGAACCCAGCCCTAACCTCCTCCTGCTCCCCAGCCTGAGGCACAGCCAAGTCCTCCCCCTGCTGTCCCCTCACTATACACTCCCTTGCCTTCCAGTCTGGGGGCCAGCCTGACTCCCCTCCCTTCTCCACCTCAAACCCTCTCTCCACGATCTTGCCCCCCCCCCAGTGTTCTGAGTCTGGCACTCACTCTCTTGACTCCCCTTTATTCAAGGAAATCCAAAATCTTAAACACCTCCTTACCAAATATTCCCTAGTCTCTCCTAGTCTGACTTCTACCTCAAATACCCCATTTATCCCTACTGTATCTACTTCTACTACTTCAATTCCAGACCCTGCCTCAGATACCCCTGCCCCTATGTCCTCTCATGGACAGGACATCCCTCCCACCTCTTCCACTTCGGCCTTCTCCCAGGACTCCCCTTCTCCTTCTCCTCTACCCCCTACCAATCCCTCTCCTGTGTCAAGCCATACCCGTTCCCACACCCAGTCTCAGCTCCCTTCCCATGGCATCTTTTCCCTCCGGGAGGTGGCAGGCACGGACAGGGTAGTCAAAGTCCATGTGCCTTTCTCGCTTGGAGATCTATCTCAGCTCGAACACAGAATAGGCTCTTTTTCTACTAACCCTACACACTTCATACAAGAATTTAAATATATTACTTGCAGCTATGATCTAACTTGACATGATCTCTTTATGATTCTCCAGTCCACCCTCACCCCTGATGAGACACATAGGGTCTGGACAGCAGCACAGGAGTATGCTAATGAGCTTCATTCTGCTAACCAAGCTCACCCTATTGGTACCAGGGCAGTTCCCCTTCAGGACCCTGGGTGGGATTACCAACCCCCACTGGGCGATCAGGCAGGACCTTCCCCAGGGAGAGTGGCCAGGGACCACATGATCACTTGCCTCCTGACAGGTCTTTAGAGAGCTTTGCCCCCTAAGGTAGTTAACTTTGAGAAGCTTAGGTTGATTACTCAGGGCTCTACTGAAACCCCAGCTCAGTTTATGGCCAGACTTACTGATACCCTGGTCCAGTATACCAAGTATGACCCAGAGTCTGCAGAGGGATGGCTTATGCTTCACCACCACTTTATCTTACAATCAGCTCCAGATATTAGGAGGAAACTTGGACACTGAGACAAGGGCCCTTAAACCCCCACGAGAGATCTGTTGGACACGGCATTTAAAGTATTTTATAACCGAGAGGAACAGGAGAAGGCAGACAAGCGTACCCTGTCTAAGCAAAAGTACCAGCTTATGGCTGCAGTCCTAAGGGCTCCTCCCAAGAACACTTCGAACACCAATGGGGCCCAACGGCATCCACCAGGACCCTGCTTCAAGTGCAGAGTGACTGGACATTGGGTAAGACAATGCCCTAACCCATGGCCACCACCCGTACCCTGTCCTTCTTGTGGGCGACAAGGTCACTGGAGAGTCGATTGTCCTTCTTTGTGGTGCCACGGAAGGCCACTCACCTCCCAGACCCAGCCTCCTTTACAGGGTTCAGTGAACGACCTTCTGGGCCTGGCGGCTGAAGACTGAGGATGCCCTGGCTTCTTGGCCCCCACCCCTTCTATGACTATCACAATGGAGGAGCCCAGGGTTTCAGCCATGGTGACAGGTAAGATTATTCATTTTATTCTTGACACTGGCGTGTCATGGTCAGTTCTCCCTTCCTACTCTGGTAAAGTTTTTCCCTCACAGATCTCTGTGGTGGGGGTTGATGGGAAGCCTCACAACCCCAAATCAACAGGACCCTTAGCCTGTGTATTCTGGAAGGTGCCTTTAACTCACTCCTTCCTGGAGTTATGCCCATCTGCCCAACTCCCCTACTTGGCAGAGATCTCATGCCAAAGCTCTCCCTGTCTGTTTCTCTCCCCTTCTCCACACTCTTCCTCCTTTCCCCTGTACCTTCTCCTCCCCAAGCCAGATCATGGCCCCTTCCCCCTTCCGAAGTAAATCCCAAAGCCTGGGACACCTCGGCCCCAGGACTGGGCCTCTCATCACACTCCTATCTGCATTTCCTTGAAGGACCCCTCCTTATTTCCCAGCAGACCCCAATACCCAATTACACTCAAACACTGCTATGGACTTAAGCCCATAATTCAAAGGCTTGTGAGAGCTAACCTCCTTAAACCCACTCACTCTCCATATAACATTCCCATTCTTCAGGTCCTCAAGCCTGATGGCTCTTACCATCTGGTCCAGGATCTCTGGCTTATTAATCAGCAGTTATTCCCATTCACCCAGTCATTCCCAACACCTATACTCTCCTTTCTCCTATCCTCTCTTCCACCACCCACTTTTCTGTATTAGACCTTAAAGATTTTTTTTTTTCTCAATACACTTACACCCCGACTCTCACAACCTCTTTGCATTCACCTGGGAGGACCCTGACACTGGGATGGCTTCCAAACTAACCTGGACTGTCCTGCCCCAGAGGTTTCAAGATAGCCCTCACCTCTTTGGACAAGCTCTAGCCTGGGATTTAACTTCCCTAGACTTTAACCCCTCCACCATCCTGCAACATATAGATAACCTACTTCTTTGCTCCCCATCTCTCTCAGTCTCCAAGGCTCACACAGTCAAACTCCTTAATTTTCGGGGGACAGGGGCTATAGGGTATCTTCAACTAAAGCAGAGCTTTCTCTCCCTCACATCAAGTACTTGGGGTTCCTTCTCACACCTACATCCCACCATTTAACTATAGATAGAACAAATTACCTAAGGTCTTTAAAGCCTCCCACAATCAAGGAGAAAATTCTATCTTTCCTAGGCATTGCAGGGTAACTGCGCACCTGGATTCCTAATTTTGCCCTCTTGGCAAAGCCACTCCATGAAGCCTCTAAAAGAAGCTCCTCTGAGCCCCTTGACCCCTTAGGGCCTGTTACAACAGCATTCCACACTATCCGGGAAACACTCTTAAAGTCACTGGCTCTACCTCTCCCCAACCTCAAATGTCCATTCCTCTTCTACACGACTGAAAATAAGGACCAGGCATTAGGGGTTTTGGGATAGATGCAGGGTCCCATTTTTGCCCCAGTAGCTTATCTCTAAACAGTGTAATACCACCACCCGGGGGCGGCAACCTTGTCTCCAGGCTCTGGCCACTGCAGCACTCCTAGCTCGGGAGGGACTGAAGCTCACTTTGGGTCAGCTGATCTCCATCCTTTCCCTCCACCAGCTTAAGAATTTACTAACCCACGCATCTGTTGCCAATCTAGCTCCCTCTAAACTACAACTCTTTCATGTTACATTTCTGGAAAACCCCTCACTCTCCCTTGATTTCTACCCTCCTCTCAATCCAGCTTCCCTCCTCCCTTCCAGCAAACCACTCACTCACTCACTCATGCCTGGAAACTCTTTAGGAACTCTCCTACCAGGATCCCCTAATCTCCCCAGATCCCCTGCCAAACCCAACCCTGACTTGGTTTGTGGATGGGAGTTCAACTCTCACCCTGACTGGGTCTTGCAGGGCAGGGTATACCATAGTGTCTCTCACCAATGTCATTGAGTCAGTACCCTTGCCACTTGGAACCACGTCACAAAAAGCTGAATTTGTGGCACTCACCAGGACCCTGATTTCAGCCAAGGGACAGATGGTTAATTTTTTACAGATTCTAAGTATGCCTCCCGCAGCTTCTCTTGGGTTCACATTCTCACTTTATCGCTTAATCTCCTGAGGAATTTCTCTAGTGCTAATGTGTCCACTTGCTTCCTCTGTGCGCCCCTACAGGGCTCACTTCTCATCCCCCTCCCAGTTTACAATGTTACTTCCCAGGCTACTACTCAGTGTTCTCAGGGACTCCTAATACGTGGACCCCTGCCTGCCCCTCCCCTTTTTGACAAAACAGAGTGTTGGACTCCACAAACCTCTGAATGCCCACACTCATCAAGCCAAAATGTCATAATTAAGGGCAATACTGTTCTAACCTTGGGACTGCTCTTTCTCTGTTCTTCCAAAATATACTTCTGCATCTCTCCACAGATTGAAGACACCTGCTCTCCAGTCCTTCTCAAACCCAAACTAACTCTACACATACTGGGAGAGGTGTATAATGTCTTATCCACGAGGAAAGAAGGGACCAGGACAAGGAGGTCAGCCACCTAGGCTGGTGGCATCTGTAGCAGTCACTGGACTTGTGGCTGGAGGTTTGGGACACATGCTGATCTCAACCCAGCATCTTTCCCAGGAAATAGAGGACCTCAGACGGGAACTCACCACAACAGTAGAAACGCTCACCTCAACAGTGGAAACTACAGCCCAGTCAATCCAGTTCCTACAACAATTATCCTCCCTAGCTGAAGTTGCACTCCAGAACAGGTGAGCCCTGGATCTATTAACTGTAGAAAAAGGGAGAACCTGTATATTTTTGGGTGAAGAATGCTGGTATTTTATCAACCAATCTGGTAAGGTCAAGCATGATATAGAACAACTTAAACAGGTAGCAAAAAATCTTTCACTTAAAAATTCCCAGTATCAACAGTCATCTCAATGGGATATTTTTACAGGATTAACTCCTTGGCTTCTGCCCTTATTGGGCCCCCTGCTTTTGATCACTTTGGTGCATTGCTCCTTGTCTCGTCAGATATTTTCAGGACCAAATTTGAAAACTAACGCATACTAATTTTAATCAGTTGTTACTTTCCTTCCCTCCACATGTATAAGAATGCCTGTCAACCATTGAGGACCCTGTTCAGATGCATGGAGAGAGAACCCCTGCTGTCTAGTGGACCCCTAATCCAGCCTCTCCCCCCGACATCGACCTTGTCCAGCAGGAAGCAGCAAGATGACAATGGCGCCCCCTATCCTATAATACAAAAGGCTGGAATATTAGGGTTTCAAACCACTGCAGCCCTCCCCATCTCCAACAGGGCCTCACAGACTTGGGATTTCTTAAGCCCCTGAGAAAAGGGAACCGAGCTGATAAGCACCCTGGTCTTTGAAGTCAAGGGAAGCAGACTCTTCTAAAAGGCAGCCTTCCTTTCCTTTGATCTCCGAAGACAAGATAAGCAAATTCCACCTTTTAACCAGAGACTTCAGGAGCCGCTTTAGTTCAGAAGTTTTTCCCTTATCTTAAGAGGACAAAAATAAACACTTCCTGACCCAGATCCTGGCTGGCAGACGGAACAGAGCCGGTTTACAAGCCCTGCTTTTCCTGCTTTCCCCCACCTAATTTTTTTTTTCCAAAAACTTCCCGCCTTCTGCACCCCGAAGCCCCCTTATATAAGCCCCAGATCACGACCCTGAAGGGAACATGTCCCACGCGAAATAAAACTCTATCCTGCTGAGAGTTTCATCTGTGTCTTGGTGCTTTCTCTTGAAAAACGCTATCTGTTCATTCTCTGGCTACTTTTTACCTATTACCCCCCAGTTCATATATATATGTGTGTGTGTATATATATATGTATATATATATATATATATGTATTTTTTTTTTTTTTTTTTCAAATTTTTGTCCCCAAATGCCCTTTGGTGTGTATTAATCCACTGGAGCCTGGTCAGCCTACCAAGTCTCACCCTTAAATGAGACTGACTCTCCCCCTTCCAGCAGCCATCGGTTACCAATACTTTCTAAGGTAGTAGGGTTGGGGTTTCTTACCTACTTCCCAGTGTCTATACTGGGATTTTGTCTGGCTTGACTTTATGTAGGACTTGTGTATGCTGTCCCCATTGCTTGATAGCTCTGTGGCTGGAATTCATATAAGTAACTGACCAGCTGTATGGAAAACTCTGTTTCCTTGTGGTCATCCACCACCTCTGGCTCTTCAAATTTTTCTGCCCATTCTTCTTCAATAATTCCCTGAGCTTTTGGGGGGAGGCAAAAATTTGATCTCGGTCCTCTTCAGGGATAAGTACTCTTGTTCTCTGCACATTGGTCAGTTGTGGGTTTCTATGTTAATCACCATCCGCTACATAAGGAAACTTCTCTGGTGAGAGGTGAGAAATGCATTACTCTATGAGTATAACAATAAGTCATTAGGAGTTGATTGGATACTATGCCTATTTAGCAGAATAATAGTATTAGGCTCTCCCCTATGGCCTGTAACCTGCCTAGCCTCAGGTCCCTAGGCTACAGGCCACTTAATTGCTTTTGTGATTTTTGCATTTGAACAATGTCAAATTTTTGTGGTGTTGGGGACTGGACTCAGAGCCTTTTCATATTGTCTACTGATATTTCCTTGTGTTCTAAAGGGGATGCCTTTTTGACTTTATGTGACCAGAGTGTATCTGGTACCACTTCCATCGCTTCTAAAGCCCTTCCCTACTGGAGACCAGGTAAATATGGACCAGATTCCTTCCTTTTGGCACCTAGAAACCCTCCATTCCTTGTCCTGTGATTTGAGAGTCATCTCACTGTAGCCATCTAGTGTCCTAAAAATGTAATTTCTGGATCCTGAGGCGATGGCTCAGTCTGTAAAGTGCTTTCCACACAAACATGAGGACCTGAGTTTAATCCCAGCTGGAAATAGTGGTCTGCGCCCATAGGTGGAGATGAGAGGATCCCTGGCAATCACTGGCCAACTAGACTTATCAAGTTAGTGAGCTCCAGGTTCAGTGAGAGATCCAATCTCAAAAAAAAGAAAGAAAAAAAAAGGTGGAAAGCAAGTGAGGAAGAAGAAAGACACTTGATGTCGATTCCTGGACACACACGCACACACACACACACACCCTGTATTCATACACACATACAACTCCAATTTCTGGGTCCTACTAGAAATGATACCTCAGCAAGCCATGATACCTCCATTTTCAGCAACACAGGTGGTGTTAATGGACGTTAAAGTGATGGAACACCACTCACAGGAATAGGGCTATAGTACAGTGTAGTGTGTAAAAAAGGACACAGTTTGATTTTCCCCCTTGATAACCAGTTTCTCCAGCTCCCTCCATTGGTTGAGCATTCAGCTCTTTCAGGAGGGTCTCTAAAAGGGGTGCTTCCAGACTTGATAGCTCTATGGCTAGAATTCATTAACAAGTAATGTGTGCTGTGTCTCAAAAACATTCAAGCCTGTACTGTATCAGTGTAGTGTGTAAAAAAGGACACAGTTTGATTTTCCCCCTTGATAACCAGTTTCTCCAGCTCCCTCCATTGGTTGAGCATTCAGCTCTTTCAGGAGGGTCTCTAAAAGGGGTGCTTCCAGACTTGATAGCTCTATGGCTAGAATTCATTAACAAGTAATGTGTGCTGTGTCTCAAAAACATTCAAGCCTGTACTGTATGTGTCTGGGGATCCTAGGGCCCAGTCAGGAGGTCAGGAGGGTGACATGTCTGATGTTCTCTAGCATCACTTTCCACCCAAATGTCCTGGAAGGTCCATGTTTAGCTTCAAGAGGAAGGGGCTTTGGGGGTGGGGGCAGGGGAGACAGCTTTCCACTTAGCTGGACCCCAGAAGGGACAGACTCAAGTCTTGTAGCACTTGCCAATATGAACCCAGCCAGTAAATGGCACCTTCAGGCTGCTGAAAACTGTTAT
>NW_008358490.1:118469-119124 GCF_000622305.1 Nannospalax galili
TCGTGAGTGGAAAGCCAGTCACTGTGACACAGGAACTGTTCCGTCATCCCCCAGGAGCATGACAAAGATCTGAACTAGGCCTCCGGGTGCACAACAGGACACAGGGGCAGATGATGGGGCAGGAGGAAAGCCAGCTTTCCATAGAGCCCTGGCAGGTGCAGTCACAAAGCCAGAGTCACACCCTGGCCTGGGTGACAGGTGTGGTCCAGCAGCTGTCAGGAGATCAGGTCCAGCAAGTGGGCCCATCGTGGTACAGGGAAGCTGGTCTGGGGTAGGGCTGGCAGAGGCAGAGCTCGGTCTGGCTTAGGCCTGTCCTTTACCATTGTTCCAAAGCAGCAGTTGGCAAGGTGTGACTAGGGATTTGTCAGACATGCACAATATAGCCTGGTTATGTGTTGTGGCAGCTCTCCTGATCCATGTCCTCAACTGAGAGACTGAGACCCTGATCAGACTCTGCAGAAACTAAATGGGACATATTTTTCAGCTCTTTGGAAAGAGAGGGTGGGGACCCCTCTGGGCTCCCCTCATGTAATAATTGATTCATATTGTCAACTTGACTAGATCTGGAATCACCTAGGAGACACATCTCTCAGAGTATCTGTGAAAGTGTTTCCAGGGATGTTTAACTGAGGGAAGACTCAGCTTGAACATGAGC
>NW_008358490.1:119260-124534 GCF_000622305.1 Nannospalax galili
TTCTCAGGCTGCTGTGAGTGTCTTGATCCTATTAGGCCCCTGAAGTCCCTGCCCTGGTGGTCCTTTTCCTTCAGCCCTCCCTGACCTCTTCCTTCTGAAATTCACCCAGGAGGATGGCTCGCTTCTTGCTTTCACACTCAGCCTCCTTCACTATTCTTCCTGAATGATTCAGGAGGGTCAAGTCCTGCACACGGCCGCCCTCCTCCCTTGACCCTACTCTCCCAGCAGCACCTGCAACAGAGCTGCCTCCCTGACCCCTCCAGAATCCACTGACTAATATGGCTACCTTTTCTGTGGTACCCTCCAAAAGAATCTTCTGCCCACCGTTGGCAACTCACACCACTGTTCACGGCCTACCACGGTGGCACCCACACCACTGTTCACGGCCTACCACGGTGGCGCCCACACCACTGTTCATGGCCCATCATGGTAGCAGCTCACACCACTATTCATAGCCCACTACGGTGGCAGCTCACACCACTATTCATAGCCCACTATGGTGGCAGCTCACACCACTGTTCATGGCCCATCATGGTAGCAGCTCACTCCACCATTCAGAGCCCACCACGGTGGCAGCTCACACCACTGTTCACAGCCCACCACTGCTGGTGGCTCTCCAGCTGTCCTTCATCTTCACCTGCACACATGGAGGATACCTCAGGCTTGCAGAGTGAACCGTCTCGACCTCAGTGTTCACAGCAGGCTACCAAAGTTGAGCCAGTGGCTTCCTGTGGACCACACTTCCCCTGTTTGACCTAGGAGTGTCAGGTTCTGTGTATGTGTGGGGGATCCTTCCTTAGGCATCCTACCATCTAACTTTAGGATAGGAAAAACTAGCTCAGAGAGGGGTCTTGCCCTACCAGGTCTCTCCGAAGGCAGATACATTCAGAGCAATGCGAAGACCCCACGAGGGCAGCTTCTGGGAACATATGATCAGATCCACCCACCAGTCCAGTCCCCACTAGTTCCTCTGGAAGCTGTAGGCCAGGGATGTTCCCATACATCCTGTTTGAGGGACTCCTATACATTCCCCATAGCTCTGCTATTCCAAACAGTCAAGGATCTGATGGAAGCACCTCAGGGTCAAGAGGCCTCAGCCCCAGTTCCTGGGGACCAAAGAGACAGCAAAGGAGGGTCTGTGCCCCCTTTGTGGTGTCAGTGCCACCAGACAAGCCAGTGAACAACAGTGAAGAAGGAATGTGTCTTAGAGTTGCAAAGCCTTCTAGAAGCCAAAGATGACTTGGAGTCCAGATCCTTGTATGCTTCCTGAGGGTTGTGGTCTGCATCTTCTCGCTCCTTCCTCCTAGACGCCCACCCTGGCTGTACTCTGTCTTCCTCTCTGAGAAAGCATTCATTTATTTCTCTCCTGGCCTCCAGCTCCCCCTAGCACAATGCTGGGTGGGTTTGGGCGACTGGATTAGTGTTGGTTGAGTGACTGACTTGTGTTGATGCAGAGGCTTGATGTGACATTGTGGGAGGTGCTTGGGACTCCCTGGCACTACCATGTCATTTTTTCCCTTCTGCTGGAAAGATGATGAAATTGCAACATTCCTACTTCAATGTGAAGGGGTTGGGACATCCCAGGGGCTTCCTGTGATGTCAACAGGACTGGCCAACCCAGAGCTGAGCCACACAGCAGCCTAGATCTGGCCTGAGGAACTCCTGTGAGAATGTAACTTAGGATGAAGCCCTTGCTAATAATGGCAGACAGGACAGGTCCTTCTCATGCTGAGTGCTGGACCACACCGTGCCTAAAACCCACCTTACAAAAAACCCACCTTACCCACAAAACTGGCCTGGGAGAAGAGCCAAACGCTTCGCAGTTTCAAAATTCACCACATGTTGACAGCAACTAGGCGAGTGTGATTTTGATTCAAGAACGGACGTACAGCTCAATGGAACAGCGTTGAGAGACCAGAAAGAAACATCATGTTTACAACCTACATTTGACACACAGGGAAATTGAGTCACTTCATTGGGGTAAATAGTATTTTCAGCAAATGCTATCAGGAGAACTGGGCAAAGCTGGATCCCTTCCTCACATCATATATACAAATTAATTAAAAATGGATCTTAGACATGAATGGCAGAGCTAAAATTACACACTTAATACAAGAAAACAGGCAGAAATCTTCAGAACCTTGCATTAAGCAGTGGTTTCTGAGATATGTTCCCTAAAACACCAGTTAGCATAAAAAGCTGAAGAAAAAATATTAGATTCCACCAAAACTGACACCTTTTGTATTTCAGAGGAACCTTAATAAGGTTCAAAGAAGCCAGTGTTGTATGTCCACTCTGAATTCCAGCACTTGGGAGGTAGGAGGATCAGGAGCTCAAGGTCATCCTTAGCTTCATAGTGAGTTCAAGGACAGCCTGGGCTACAGTGAGACACTGTCTCAAGCAAACTAACAAACTCACAGAATTGAAGAAAACATTTACAAATCACTTATTTGATAAGGGACCTTATTCAAAGTATATAGAGAATGTTTACAACTCAACAGTTAAAGGCATCCATTTTTGAAAAAAGGCGAAGCATTTGAGTAGAACTTTCTCCAAGAAGAGAGACATCTGCCAATGATACACATACATGCATATGCATGCACATGAATGCACGCACATACACACATACACGCACACACAAGTGCACACACATGCACGCACACACACATGCACGCATGCACACACACGTACATACACAAATACTCAGAATTGTTGACCACTGGAGAAATGCAGATCAAGCCGCAGGATAACTAAATCACAAAAGGTGACAATGTCAAGTGTTGATAAAGATATGGGGAAACTGGAACCTCGGTGTGGCAACTTCAAAATGCTGAACAGAGTTGTCAAAAATCCATCAATTCCTCTCCTAGGAATGTGCCCGAGAACTGAAAAATGTCCAAATAAGAAGGTGTACACTAATGTTCACAGTCGCACTGTTTATAATAGTCACAAAACGAAACAACGTATCCATCAACTGATGGATGGATGAATAAGATGTGGATTATCAACTATTGAAAAGAATGACATACTGGTTCAGGATACAACACAGATGACCCAAAGAACACTGCAGTGATAGAAGGCAGGGGCAAAGCACACGGTTCCAAGCTGATGGAATGTTCCCAAGTCAAATGGTTCAGTTTTGACTATACTGACAGTATCTCCACTGAGCAAGGTTTAGTCCAGAGGGTGGGGGGCAGTGAGAAGAGGCATTCTGGGGGACTTGGCTGAGTCTCTGAGGTAGGAATGGAGGCTCCCTCAGTCACTGAATGCCCACCCCCAGCTCACATGTACACCTGTGTGGCTGTATCTAGATGTGCCCTTCTGGGTGCAAGGTGATGTCCCTGTGATAATCTGCATGTGTGTCTGTGTATGATGCACATGTTGTGGTTGTGCAGCAAGTTAATATCTGTTTCTTATGTCACAGGTACTGTGTGCAGGGTGGGCTCCACATGAAGACCAGCAAGGACGGAAGTGCCTCTGTGCACCCCTACCCCATCTCTTTCACTTACTGGGCACTCAGGTTTGTTCAGAGACCCCAGATGCTATTGCGCCAGTGCCCACGTGGGGAGGGAGTGATGAGGCCTTCAGGGGTATCCATCAGTGCTCACCTTGATCAGATCACTCTTGGAGAAGAGGCTCATGCTGTCAGGCAGGCCAGCAGCAGTAGAGCTGCACTGCTGGGCCATCTTGTCGATGGTCAGTTGCATGTAGCTGAGCAGCAGGCTCTGCAGGAGGATGAGGCTCAGCTGTCTCCCACCAGCCCCTGCTGTGACCCCTCTCACTCCAGCCAGAGTGTTCTAGGGCTAAGAATGCCTCTAAGTCTGTCTTCTCCCAAGGGTCTAGAAGAGGTCCCCCCAACTGCATAAGCCAAATGTCTGCTGCAAAGAGGGGGTTGGATAACTCCTTTCAGAGGGGCCTCTTGGCTATAGATATTGGAGTCTCTTCAGGTGGGATGGAGGGCTGGATGGGGCCTGAGACTTCAGGACTACATTAGGCTTGCCTCTCAGCTTTGAGAGAACGTAAACTGGACGTGGTGGTATGTGCCTGTAAGCCCAGCACTCAGGAGGCAAGGTAGAAGGTTTGTGAGATGGAGATTGTCCTGGGCTACATATGGAGGTTGACTTGGGCATATTCATATGAGACCTTTCATATAGAGAAGCAGGCAGAGGGGGTCTCTAACCTGGTAGACCTAGCACCCCTCTCTGCTCCTTGTTTGGAGGTCAGTAGCCTCCAAGGCTCAAGCCTTTTTGTCTTCCATTCCCAGATTTCACAGGGCTAGGTCAGCCCTGGCCTGCAAAGGACCTGTCCTCACTCAAGAAATGCATCCTGGCACAGACTGAGCCCTGGGCCATGGTTCCAATCTCTCTACCCCCAGCCCAACTTCAGTTATCTTTGAAGGTGGAGGGTAGAGATGAGGGGGCTCTGTAGATCTTCTGGGGTGGGTAACTCCAGCTCCATGGAGGGGAATGCCAGAGCACATTCTCAGGATAGGAGGGGACTTGCAATGCCAAAGTCCTCAAATCCTGTGTCCTGGACTTTGGTTCTGTGATGAGTACAGCCAGGTCACGACCAGAAGGAGATTGGGACAACCAGAGACAGCACGCAGTGACACACTGACTCTACCACACTTTCACAACTTGCTACAAACATTGTGTGAGGTTTGAATAAATACCCGGGGCAGTGCCAGGCCTCAGGATGGGACCAAGGTGTCCCAGCTCGGGTTTTGGCAGAGCTGGCCTTGGTTTTCCCATCTGCAGCATAACATCTGCCCATTTAAAAGGAGCCCTGTAAAAGCAGATGGTCACCGAGGAGAAACAGGTGGAGTGTGCAGGCCCTGTGTCTCCCATCTGTGTAGGCGAGTGTCTGAATAGACCTGACTGCACACCCACCCCATGTGCATGTGTGTGTGCATGTGTGTGTGTGTGTCTGTCTGTCTGTCTCTGTCTCTATGTTGGGGTGATGCTGGTTGCCAGCTGACTGGACTCACATTGTAGCTTTCATCATGTGGCTGTATATCAAAGCTGGAGTCTTTCTGGAAGGGGACACTAAGCTCTGACAGCTGTGACTGCCACTTCCTGTGGTACCATTCTTCTGCAGCTGGCACAGGCAGATCTTGAAGTGCTGGGTTGAGAGGAATGGGGTCGTCTTGGCTCAAAAGATTCTCCAGAGCATCTGTCCAGCCTGACCTAGCCTGGAACAGCTCCCTGCCACCATGGTCTGAGTGGGTGGTCACCCAAGGCCCCAGGGGATGCAAAACAAGGCCTGTGGACTGCT